>NC_083573.1:99874343-100174343 GCF_027579695.1 Neoarius graeffei
TTGACTGCAAAAGACCTTCAGAAAGATTTAGCAGACCCTGGAGTGGTGGTGCACTGTTCTACTATGCAGCGACACCTGAACAAATATGACCTTCATGAGAGAGTTATCAGAAGAAAACCTTTCCTGCATCCTAGCCACAAAATTCAGTGTCTCAAGTTTGCAAATGAACATCTAAATAAGCCAAATGCATTTTGGAAACAAGTCTTGTGGACTGATGAAATCAAAATAGAACTTTTTGGCCACAATGTGCAAAGGTACATTTGGAGAAAAAAGGGTGCCAAATTCCAGGAAAAGAACACCTCTCCAACTCTGAAGGTGGGTGTGGATCGATCATGCTTTGGGGTTGTGTTGCAGCCAGTGGCACAGGGCACATTTCATTGGTTGAGGGAAGCATGAATTCGAATAAATACCAGCAAATTCTGGAAGCAAACATCACACCACCTGTAAAAAAAAGTTGAAGTTAAAAAGGGGATGGGTCCTACAATAAGACAATGATTCAAAACACACTTCAAAATCTACAATAGAATACCTCAAGACGCACAAGCTGAAGGTTTTGCCATGACCCTCACAGTCTCCTGACCTAAACATCATTGAAAATATGTGGATAGATCTCAAAAGAGCAGTGCATGCAATACAGCCCAAGAAACTTGTAGAACTGGAAGCCTTTTGCAAGGAAGAATGTGTCAAAATCCCCCAGGTAAGAACTCAAAGACTATTAGCTGGCTACAAAAAGTGTTTACAAGCTGTGATACTTGCCAAAGGGGGTGTTACTAGGTAGTAACCATGCAGGGTGCCCAAACTTTTGCTTCGGGCCCTTTTCCTTTGTCATTTTGAAAATGTAAAAGATGAAAATAAAAAAATATATTTTTCCTTAAAATATAAAAGGGAATGAGTCATCTTTAACTTTATGCCTTTTGGAGATCATTTCATCTTCAACTTGCTTAACTGTTCACAGTAAAGCAATTTTGACCAGGGGTGCCTAAACTTTTGCATACCACTGTATGCTGTAACTGTGAGATGTTTTTCTCTGCAGGTTGTCAAACTGCAGTGTTACAGGTGAAGGTTTTGCTGCTCTGGTTTCAGCTCTGAGGTCAAACCCCTCATCACCCCTGAGAGAACTGGATCTGAACTCCAATAATCCAGGAGAGTCAGGAGTAAAGCTCCTCTCTGATCTCCTGGAGAATCCACACTGTACTCTGGACAAATTACAGTGAGTTACTGACTGTCTCTCTCTCTCTCTCTCTCTCATATATATATATATATATATATATATATATATATATACACACACACAATTCACAAAACCACACACCAAAAGTGCAGAACTCCTCATATATCCTACAAAATGAAGCACTGCATTCAAAACTAGAAATGTGTTCAGGGAACACAAGACCCCTCCTGACAGCATTTTTGTCGGCGGTCATGCAGCCATCATGAATGGTCAGTTACCTAGATTCTTCTATGATATTATTCTGGAATTTTATTCACATTTTCTGTCAAAAAGCTTATTATAGCATTCAAAGAAACAAAAAGCGGACCAGTCTGCTGACCGGTCATAGTGCTTTGTCATTTTCACAGTAGAAAGCATGGAAACAACAGAAGAGGCCAAAGACAGGAGTCCAGTCTATACTGTCGATTTATTGGAGAACATATGCCATTAGCCTTATAATTCCACATAGTGTCACTGAGATCCAGAGCATTACATGACCAGCAAGCACAATGTAAGAGGAATATCAAGTGTTTCATATTTCAAGTTTTTTCAAGGCATTTTTGGCATTTCGGCAGAAATAATCCCCAACGTTAAATGAGAACACAAATGGAATACATTCTCAGAGAAATCCAGCCCATTCAGCCACTGCCATGGCGGCTGGATAGATGCCCGGTTTGTGAAATAAAAGTCACTTTTCTCATAAGAAATGTTGACAGATTGTATTCAAATTGTAGCCAGGTTGAGAAAAGGGCATCTCCAATACATTTCCGCCCATTAATGTTCACCCCACACCTTGGTATTTCCTGGAGTTTGGGGACAAGAATGGTCATGAATCTGCGCAAGTGAATCTCTATATAAATGAGTGGAATATCTTTCCAATAATGGAGGATGTGCTGTGCATTTGTGTGGGGCTAGCATGGTCTAAAAGTTAGCAAGACAGCCATGGTCCCAAAAGGTCACTGGTTCGATTCCCTGGACCGGCAAAGCACCTAACCCCAACTGTTCCCCAGGTGCTGGGTATATGTGTGTGCTCACTGTATGTCGCTCTGGATAAGAGAGTGTCTGCTCAATGTTTGATTTGTTGTGGAGAAAAGGAAAATGTTTTGTTTCTGCACATATTTCTGTCTAATTGAACAGTTTCTCTCTGCATACAGAACTATGATGAAAAGCCCACCAAAGCCAAAATTGCTTTTGATTGAGGAAAAAGTGTATAGCTGGTTGGACAACAATGTGGTAATATGAATGAAGTGTGTGCCATTTGATTTAGTGCAAAAGTTTGATTTTGTTAAGTGTTTTAGTTTTGAATGCAATGTTTCATTTTGCAGCATAGACAAGGACTTTTGCACTTTGGGTCTGTGGTTTCGTGAACTGTGTTCAATGTTTTGAGAAAATGAGCCCTGTTTTCAAAATCACGTTTCAGCGATCATACAAGAAATTAAATATTTAGCTGTGTGTGTGAGGACACTGATTTACGGTGCTTAACATTGTCATTCTGTCCTGTTCTGTCTTACAGCATTGAGATCTGAATCATTCACATTCAGATGTTCCAGAACAATAACCGTGACTGAGCACATCCTTTATCTACTCAGCTCCACATTACTTCAGACTAATAATGCACTCATGGACCACTTTAATATGAACTTGTTCTTGATTCTATAATTCCTGTTCTTGGCTGCAAGAGTGGAACCCAAATGTGCCTTTCTGCTCACCATGTATGTAAAAAGAGTTGCTACAGTACAAGTTAGTACTTGGGTGGCACAAAGGTTAGCATTTTCACCTCACAGCAAGAAAGTTCTGGGTTCAAGCCCACTGGCCAATGAGGGCTTTTCTGTGTCGAGTTTGCATGTTCTACCCGTGTCTGCATGGGTTTCCTCTGGATGCACCGATTTCCCCCACAGTTCAAAGACATGCAGTAAAGTTAACGTGGGGTGGCCTTGGGCTGAAGTGCCCTTGGGCAAGGCACCTTACCCCCAACTGCTGTAGCATGGCTGCCCACTGCTCTGGGTATGCATGCGTGCACTGCTTCAGATGGGTTAAACACAGAAGACTAATTTAACTGTGATTGTGTGCACGCATGTGACAAAAGTGGTGCCTTCTATTTCCTTCCTGGCAGCTTGAACCAATCTGGGGAGGTTCCCAAAAGTCTCTTAATGCCAAGAGCATCTTAACTAGGAGAGTGTGTTCTGTGTGCTGCTCACTCTACCATTTAACAATGATCTTTGTGCTATGATGCTTTTGGGGAAACTCAAGTCTGGCCATTTTCCTCTGACCTCATCTACAAGGCATTTGTTTTCTGTGCACAAAATCATTTGCTCTGTTTTTTCACACTATTCCACATAAGCTCTAAACTTGTGTGAAAACCCCAGGGAGATCAGCAGGGTGTGAAATACTCAATCCAGTCCATCTGGCACCCAAAACCCATTCCAAAGGGAACGTCACAGCAATCACACTTCCCTCCCCATTTTTGATGTTTGACATTAACTGAAGCTCTTGAGTTGGATCTGCACAATTATGAATCATGCTGCTGTCAAGAGATTGGCTGATTAGATAAATGTATAACACAGCAGGTGAGTGTTCCTAATAAAGTGGCCAGTGAGTGCATTTTTGATCCATTTATCTCATATTTTTAGCAGCTCAGTTTGTTCAAACACTTAAAAAGGCTTCACTAGGTTTTCAACTTGTGATTAAAAACAGAAAATTCTACACTGACTAATTTCACAGCTTGCTAATTTTATTGAGTGTATAATACAAAACAGTAACTGAACACAACACTGAGGTTGAGAAGCACTGTATAAAAAAAAAAAAAAAGAGAGAAATTGCTTTAGACACTGCTTTGTAATTGCATATTGAGATCTGAACTGGAAAAAGGCAGTTGTCATGTGCATGTTAAAGGAAGGGTGATGTACTGCAAACGCACTGGAAGCGATTCAGCTGGAGACCTCCATTTTCCCCAAAAGATGCAGTGCCACCAAAATGACTCAATGTTATGGCAATCAAGCATTGTTTTACTGCAAGGGGGAACAAGGACTGTCAACACAATAGACCTTTTATTTTAGAGATTTAAATGCATGATTTGTGACACCATCCTACATACTTCTCTAACCACTTTTCCTTGATGCCAGTGGAAAAGGCCATGTAGTCAAAGAGACATGGATTTATAAAGACCGGGGGGATTTCTTGGAAGACATTTATTGAAGGATTTGATGCAATATTTTGACCTGGTGTTTAGAAAAAAAGAAAAAAGAAAGAAACATATATAACCCAAGATCAAAGTGTTACTTCACACTTACACAGCTAATACACACACTCTGAGGAAAAATCTTCTTCAAGGGTTCAAGGGTTCACTGGAAAAATAATACTGGAACCTTTTTCTGATGTACACACATACACACAATATTTCTTTGACACATTGTCTGCATTTGAAACTAGAAAAGCGCTCGGAGAGCGAAGACCTCCGCCAAGCAGCTCATCTCGCAATGATAAAGAATCCTTTAAAAAAATCCGGGATCCAGAAGGTGACCCGGATCACCGCCAAAATTTAATGGATTGTTACTTGTGCCCATTCACACCTCTGGAAAAAAAATTCAGAGCAATCCGTTCAAAACTTTTTCCGTAATGTTGCTATCAGACAAACCAACCAACCAACAAACAAACAAACCAACGCTACCGAAAACATAACCTCCTTGGCGGAGGTAATTAAGCTTACTGCCTTGTTGCCTCACAGCCATAATAAAAAGGCGTCTTGTCAGGCAAAACTTTCAGCTGGAGGCATCTTCTAAGGATGTCCAAATGACCTTTTAGGATAGCATTTATGGTAATGCTGTGTAACTAAACCAAAACTCTAGCTAGTTAGGTAACTGATGCCTTTACTCACAGTGGTGCTTGAAAGTTTGTGAACCCTATAGAATTTTCTATATTTTTGCATAAATATGACCTAAAACATCACCAGATTTTCACACAAGTCCTAAAAGTAGATAAAGAGAACCCAGTTAAGCGAATGAGATAAAAATATTATACTTGGTCATTTATGTATTGAGGAAAATGATCCAATATTACATATCTGTGAGTGGCAAAAGTATGTGAACCTTTGCTTTCAGTATCTGGTGTGACCCCCATGTGCAGCAATAACTGCAAAGAAACATTTCCGGTAACTGTTGATCAGTCCTGCACACCGGCATGGAGGAATTTTAGCACATTCCTCTGTACAGAACAGCTTCAACTCTGGGATGTTGGTGGGTTTCCTCACATGAACTGCTCGCTTCAGGTCCTTCCACAACATTTGGATTGGATTAAGGTCAGGACTTTGACTTGTCCATTCCAAAACATTATTCTTGTTTAACCATTCTTTGGTAGAACGACTTGTGTGCTTAGGGTCATTGTCTTGCTGCATGACACACCTTCTCTTGAGATTCAGTTCATGGACAGATGTCCTGACATTTTCCTTTAGAATTCGCTGGTATAATTCAGAATTAATTGTTCCATCAATGATGGCAAGCCATCCTGGCCCAGATGCAGCAAAACAGGCCCAAACCATGATAACTACCACCACCATGTTTCACAGATGGGATAAGATTCTATGCTGGAATACAGTGTTCTCCTTTCTCCAAACATAACGCTTCTCATTTAAACCAAAAAGTTCTATTTTGCTCTAATCCGTCCAAAAAAACATTTTTCCAATAGCCTTCTGGCTTGTCCACGTGATCTTTAGCAAACTGCAGATGAGCAGCAACGTTATTTTTGGAGAGCAGTGGCTTTCGACTTGCAACCCTGCCATGCACACCATTGTTGTTCAGTGTTCTCCTGATGGTGGACTCATGAACATTAGCCAATGTGAGAGAGGCCTTCAGTTGCTTAGAAGTTACCCTGGGGTCCTTTGTGACCTCGTTGACTATTACATGCCTTGCTCTTGGAGTGATCTTTGTTGGTTGACCACTCCTGGGGAGGGTAACAATGGTCTTGAATATCCTCCATTTGTACACAATCTGTCTGACTGTGGATTGGTGGAGTCCAAACTATTTAGAGATGGTTTTGTAGCCTTTTCCAGCCTGATGAGCATCAACAACGCTTTTTCTGAGGTCCTCAGAAATCTCCTTTGTTCGTTCCATGATACACTTCCACAAACATGTGTTGTGAAGATCAGACTTTGATAGATCCCTGCCCTTTCAATACAACCCCGATTCCAAAAAAGTTGGGACAAAGTACAAATTGTAAATAAAAACGGAATGCAATGATGTGGAAGTTTAAAAATTCCATATTTTATTCAGAATAGAACATAGATGACATATCAAATGTTTAAACTGAGATAATGTATCATTTAAAGAGAAAAATTAGGTGATTTTAAATTTCATGACAACAACACATCTCAAAAAAGTTGGGACAAGGCCATGTTTACCACTGTGAGACATCCCCTTTTCTCTTTACAACAGTCTGTAAACGTCTGGGGACTGAGGAGACAAGTTGCTCAAGTTTAGGGATAGGAATGTTAACCCATTCTTGTTTAATGTAGGATTCTAGTTGCTCAACTGTCTTAGGTCTTTTTTGTCGTATCTTCCGTTTTATGATGCGCCAAATGTTTTCTATGGGTGAAAGATCTGGACTGCAGGCTGGCCAGTTCAGTACCCGGACCCTTCTTCTACACAGCCATGATGCTGTAATTGATGCAGTATGTGGTTTGGCATTGTCATCTTGGAAAATGCAAGGTCTTCCCTGAAAGAGACATCGTCTGGATGGGAGCATATGTTGCTCTAGAACCTGGATATACCTTTCAGCATTGATGGTGTCTTTCCAGATGTGTAAGCTGCCCATGCCACACGCACTAATGCAACCCCATACCATCAGAGATGCAGGCGTCTGAACTGAGCGCTGATAACAACTTGGGTCGTCCTTCTCCTCTTTAGTCCGAATGACACGGCGTCCCTGATTTCCATAAAGAACTTCAAATTTTGATTCATCTGACCACAGAACAGTTTTCCACTTTGCCACAGTCCATTTTAAATGAGCCTTGGCCCAGAGAAGACGTCTGCGCTTCTGGATCATGTTTAGATACGGCTTCTTCTTTGAACTATAGAGTTTTAGCTGGCAACGGCGGATGGCACGGTGAATTGTGTTCACAGATAATGTTCTCTGGAAATATTCCTGAGCCCATTTTGTGATTTCCAATACAGAAGCATGCCTGTATGTGATGCAGTGCCGTCTAAGGGCCCAAAGATCACGGGCACCCAGTATGGTTTTCCGGCCTTGACCCTTCCGCACAGAGATTCTTCCAGATTCTCTGAATCTTTTGATGATATTATGCACTGTAGATGATGATATGTTCAAACTCTTTGCAATTTTACACTGTCGAACTCCTTTCTGATATTGCTCCATTATTTGTCGCCGCAGAATTAGGGGGATTGGTGATCCTCTTCCCATCTTTACTTCTGAGAGCCGCTGCCACTCCAAGATGCTCTTTTTATACCCAGTCATGTTAATGACCTATTGCCAGTTGACCTAATGAGTTGCAATTTGGTCCTCCAGCTGTTCCTTTTTTGTACCTTTAACTTTTCCAGCCTCTCACTTCCCCTGTCCCAACGTTTTTGAGATGTGTTGCTGTCATGAAATTTCAAATGAGCCAATATTTGGCATGAAATTTCAAAATGTCTCACTTTCGACATTTGATATGTTGTCTATGTTCTATTGTGAATACAATATCAGTTTTTGGGATTTGTAAATTATTGCATTCCATTTTTATTTACAATTTGTACTTTGTCCCAACTTTTTTGGAATCGGGGTTGTAAAACAGGGTGCCCACTCACACCTGATTGTCATCCCATTGATTGAAAACACCTGACTCTAATTTCACTTTCAAATTAACTGATAATCCTAGAGGTTCACATACTTTTGCCACTCACATATGTAATATTGGATCATTTTCCTCAATACATATATGCCCAAGTATAATATTTTTGTCTTATTTGTTTAACTGGGTTCTCTTTATCTACTTTTAGGACTTGTGTGAAAATCTGATGACGTTTTAGGTCATATTTATGCAAAAATATAGAAAATTCTAAAGGGTTCACAAACTTTCAAGCACCACTGTATGCTGCACCAACTTTATGGAACAGCATTCCTCCCTGTCTCTGTGAAATTAATTCACTTTGTGTTTTTAAATCTAAGTTGAAGACATTTGTTTATGGCTGCATTTTGATTGTTATTATTTCTGGTGGTACTACTTTATTTCAATGTATCTTTTATTGTATGATTAATTATATTTTTACCTATTGTATTTTTGGATTATTGGTTGTACTGATCTATATTTTTGACATTGTAAAGTGCTTTTGATCATTGTACGTAAATTGCGCTATATACGTTAATAAATTACTATTATTACAAGGTAAACCTGAGTGGAAGGGTGGACACCCCATGGCAAAATGTACTTAGTCTTAATGATAATATCAAACCAGAATGGAGGGCACTGTGCAAACCACCACTGACGAAAAAAGTTGCTGACCTCCTGTGGAGGAGTTTACATGATATTGTCTCTGTAAATTCTTTTATCTCCATTTTAAACCCTGAGGTCACACAAGAGTGTCTGTTTTGTTCACAGAGGGAAAACATTTTTCATGCTTTTATACTAACCCAATTTCCAGAAAAGTTGGGATATTTTCAAACATGCAGTAATAACAAAAATCTGTCATTTGTTAATTCACGTGAACCTTTATTTAACTGAGAAAAGCATACAAAGAAAAGATTTTCAATACATTTACTGGCCAACTTACCTGTATTTTGGAAATATAAACAAAGTTAAAATTTGATGCCTGCAACACACTAAAAAAAAAGTTGGCACAGACACAGATGTTGCATCACCTTTCCTTTTAAAACCACTTTTCAATCGTATGGGGCCTGAGGGTACTCATTGTTGCAGTTTTGTAATTGGAATTTTTGTCCATTTTTGCTTGATACAAGTCTTCAGCTGCTTAAAAGGTTGTGGTTGCGGTTGTCTGATTCTCCTCTTCATAATTCACCATGTATTTTCAATAGGAGACAGATCTGGACTGGCAGCAGGCCAGTCAAGCACATACACTCTGTGCCTACAAAGCCATACTGTTGTAGCCCATGCAGAATGAGACCTGGCATTGTCCTGCTGAAATACGCATGGTCTTCCCAGGAAGAGACATTGCCTTGAGGAATATGTCTCCCTAAAATCCCAATATACAGTGTCTTGCAAAAGTATTCATCGCCCTTTGTGTTTGGCCTGTTTTGTGGCATTACAAGATGGAATTAAAATGGATTTTTGGAGGGTTAGCACAATTTGATTTACACAATATGCCAGGCCTATTCAAATGGCGGCCCGCGGGCCACATGCGGCCCACACGCGACCTAGATGCGGCCCGGACGCGGCTGACGTGATGCGTCACTAATTCCGTATAGGCCAATACCACGAGTCTCCAAAACTTAGTACATGCATTTTCATTACCTGATAAAAATAAATAGATAATATTGTAATAATTATTTTGCACGTTTATTTCCCAGCTACTGTTAACTCAGTATGTTCAAATGGAAACAACAAATAGCCTATGCATACTCTATCAAGTGCGCGGAAAAGCGGAAGAGTGGTATGTGTGGAAGAGCGGAACTAGCGACACTAGCAACATATGAGTCCCTAGCAACATGCTGCATACAAAGACGTGCTGTATTTTAAGCTAGGCACTGTTTAAAAAAAGAAAGAAACAAACATGTCTCTCTCTACATGTAAGCGAAAAATTGAGGACGAGAATCGTCGATTCAACCCAGCATGGACTGAGAAATATTTGTTTATTTTGCCGACTGCCAACGCCAAACCAATGTGTTTGATATGCAACGAATGCATTTCTGTGCTAAAAGATTACAATATTCGGAGACACCACCTGGAAAAACACCCAACATTCCGCGTGAACTTCCCGGAGGGATCTGCAGAGAGGGCTGCTAAAGTACAGAGCCTGATCGTGTCTTACTCTCGGAGCACGACAACCATGGTAAGAGCTTGCACCTCTCAAGAAAGAGCTACATCAGCATCTCTGAGGGTAGCTTGGATTTTGGCTAAAAAGAAAATGCCATTCACCGTCTCCGAAACAGTGAAAGAATGTGCGTTGGCCATGGTGGAGGAGGTCATAAGTGACGAAAAAATAAAAACAAATGTGGTGTCAGCTCTCAAAAACGTCCCCTTGTCAGACACCTCTAACAGTCGTAGAGTAGAAATACTTGCTACCCAAGCATTTGACTCGCTGCTAAATGATCTGAAAAAAGCTGACGTGATGTCTGTAGCTGTAGACGAGTCAACAGATCAAAGTGATACAGCACAATTGTGCATATATGTGCGCTTTTATGATGGAAACAAAAATGCCACTTCTCACACTGAAGGCAGCAGTGGGCTAATGTTCTGTTCAGTAGCCTAATGAACAGTGAGAAATGTTGATAAATGTTGAATTTTTTGTTTGTTTTAAATAAAGGGCACAATAAAGAGTGTTGTTCAAGTGAATTTTGATTAGGCCTCTTCAATGTTGGATTGAAATATAATAGACATAATAGAATATAGGGCAGGCTAGACATTATTTATTTTGACATAATAATAATAATAATAATAATAAATAGATAGATAATCGGCTGTGCCACTTGTTAGTGACCTCGGAGAACTTGTGGCCCAGCTCAAGCTCTTGGATTCAAAATGTGGCCCAGAAGGAAAACTAATTGAATAGCCCTGCAATATGCCTACCACTTTAAAGATGAAAATTGTTGTTTTATTGTGACACAAACAATAATTAAGAAGAAAAACAGAAATCTGGAGTGTGCATAGGTATTCACCCCCTTTCATATGAAACCCCTAAATAAGAGCTGGTCCAGACAATTCACTTCATATGTCATATAATAAGTTGATTAAGATCCATCTGTGTGCAAACAAAGTGTCACATGATGTCTGTATAAATCAACCTGTTCTGGAAGGACCCTGACTCTGCAACACGACTAAGCAAGCAACATGAAAACTAAGGAGCACTCCAAATATATGAGAGACAAAATGTTGAAGTAGTATGGATCAGGGCTGGGTTATTAAAAAAAAAAAAAAAAAAAAATCCCAAACTTTGAATATTCCATGGAGCACATTAATCAGAATTGCAATAAAGACACCAAAGGTAACACTGAAGGAGCTGCAATGATCCAATGCGGAGATAGGAGTATCTGTCCATAGGACCACTTTAAGCCATGCACTCCACAGAGTGGGGCTTTATGGAAGAGTGGCCAGAAAAAAGTAATTGCTGGAGAAAACACATTTGGAGTTTGCCCAACAGCATATGGCAGACTCCCCAAACATATGATAGAAGATTCTCAAACATATAAAAGAAGGTTTGAGACTGGGACGAAGGTTCACTTTCCAGCAGGACAATGACCCGGAACGTACTGCTAAAGCTACACTGGAGTGGTTGAAAAGGAAATATTTAAATATCTTGGAATGGCCTAATCAAAGCCCAGACCTCAAGCTAATTGAGAATCTGTGGCAGAACCTGAAGATTGCTGGACACCAACGCAACCCATCTAACTTGAAGGAGTTGGAGCAGTTTTGCCTTGAGGAATGGGCAAAAATCCCAGTGGCTAGATGTGCTAAGCTAATAGAGACATACCCTAAGAGACTGGCAGCTGTAATTGCTGTGAAAGGTGGCTCTCCAAAGTATTGACTTGGGCGGGGGTGTTAAGTACCTATGCACACTGCAGATTTCTGTTGTTTTTTTTTAAATCTTAATTATTTCTAATCTGTGGGTGCTGAAGAAGGCAACTGGACTTGCTTGAAATCCTTAAAGGGTAGGATTTCTCTGATGGCAGAGAAAGCCAATGACCCACAGATCACCCTACTGACCCTCTAGGCTGTTTACGCCATTCACTCTCAGCCTCCTGTGACCCTAACAACCTACAGGATGGCTGAGAGGGTCAATGACCCATGTGACCCCAATGACTCTCCTTAGGGTTGCTTTTGGTCCACTAGAGGATAAGTATCTAAAACTCCCCACTAGTCAGACAGAACTGATAAAGCCTTTTGGATGAGATGTGAAATGTCTTCAAAGATTTCAAGCAAGATCAGCTTCCTTCCTTAGCACCTATGGATTACGATGACCTGGATGACTGAGAACCTTCACAGACATCTTAATTATTGCTTGTGTCACAATTAAAAAAATTAAAAAAGTTAAAAAAAATGCACTTTTAAAGCGGTAGGCATGTTGTGCAAATCAAATGGTGTTAACCACAGTGTCTTGATTTTTGCAAAACACTGTAAATGGATAAAAATAAAAACCCCAAAGACTAAGGTCATCATGACCAGGCTAGACAGTACACAGCCTGGGTTGGTCAAGACTGCTAAGACAGCTACGTGATTATAAAGTAGGCAGGGAAGCAGGGGAGACATGCAGCCTGAAGAGCTGGGTTTTCAGTCTGCACTTGAAGGTGGTCAGGGAGTCAGCAGTTCTGACCTCAATGGGAAGGTCATTCCACCAATGGGGAGCCGGGACAGGCAGCAGTCTTGAGCCGGCTGGCAGGAGCAGAAAGGAGGAGGGGCCAGATGACCAGTAGCAGCAGAGCATAGGGATCTGGTTGGTGTGTTGTGTCAGATCAGACTCTGGAGGTATGCTGGACCTGACCCATTGACTACCTGGGAAGCTTGCACCAACTTCTTAAATTTGACGTGAGCTGTGACAGGCAGCCAGTGAAGGGTAGCAAGCAGAGGGGTAGTGTGAGAAGAGCAAGGCAGGTTGGAGACCAGGCAGGCTGCAACATTCTGGATGAGCTGAACGGGTCTGGTGGCAGATGCTGGGAGGCCGGCGAGGAGAGAGTTTCAGTTGTCCAACCAGGAGAGGACCAGCGCTTGGACCAGGAGCTGAATAAAGTAGGTTGTGAGGAAGAGGCAGAGCTAATATGTATATAAGCTCATGGTGTTCTTAAAAAAAAAAGTCTTAATAAATAAGAAAGATGTTGCTGCTCCTGTAAATGTGCTGATGTAGCATGCTGTCCTCTGATTTGTGTGTGTGAGAGGAACACAAACATTTCTGTTACATGCTAAAGTTTAGCTGTATTTTGGCTATGTTTGAGATCAATGATCTGATATTTCATCATTTCTATTCCAGTCTGTGGGACTGTAATCTGACAGAGGAAAACTGTAGAGTTCTCTCCTCTGTTCTCAGCTCAAATTCCCCCAGTCTGAGAGAACTGAACCTGAGTGGAATTTACCTGCAGGATTCAGGAGTAGTGCTGCTCTCTGCTGGACTGGAGAATCCATGCTGTACACTGGAGAAACTGAGGTGTACATACACACACACACACACACAGACAGTGTACTGTATGTAAAGATTGTGTGTGTTGTGTAGTAAAGCTGAATGATTTATGCTGTAACTGTGAGATGTTTTTCTCTGTAGGTTGTCAAACTGCAGTGTTACAGGTGAAGGTTTTGCTGCTCTGGTTTCAGCTCTGAGGTCAAAACCCTCATCACCCCTGAGAGAACTGAATCTGAACTCCAATAAGGAGAGTCAGGAGTAAAGCTGCTCTCTGATCTACTGAAGGATCTACACTGCACACTGGAGAAATTACAGTGAGTTACTGACTGTTTCTATACACACCCATGCACACACTGAATCTCTTGAACCCCTCACCCGAATCTTGCTATCAGTTACCAAAAGGAAATATTTGGCCCGCCCTTGTTTGTTTGCATGAAATTATTTTCAGTTCTGAATTTTAAATGAAGACATTTGATATTTGACTTTACACAATTCACAAAACCACACACACAGTGCAGAACTCCTTATATATCCTGCAAAATGAAGCACTGCATTCAAAACTAGGAATGTGTTCAAGGAACACAAGGCCCCACCCGACAGCATTTTTGTAGGCGGTCATGCAGCCATCATGAATGCTCAGTTACCTGGATTTTTCTATGATATTTTTCTGGAAGGTTAATCACATTTTCTGTCAAAAAGCTTATTATGGCATTCGAAAAAAAAAAAGCAGATCAGTCTGCTGATCTGTCATAGGTTTCTGTCATTTTCACCGTAGAAAGCATGGAAGCAACAGAGGAGGCCAAAGATAGGAGCCCAATCTATACTGTCAATTTATTGGAAACATATGCCATTAGCCTTATAATTACACACAGCGTCAATGATATCAAGAGCATTACATTACAATGCAGAGCACGCACAATGTAAGTGGAATATCAATTGTTTCATATTTCAAGTTTTTTCAAGGCATTTTAGCAGAAATAACCCACAACATGTTAAAGGAGAACACGAATGGAATACATTCTCAGAAAAATCCAGCCCTTTCAGCTGCTGCCATGGCAGCTGGATCAATGCCCGGTTTATTAAATAAAAGTCACTTTTCTTGTATGAAATGTTGACAGATTGTATTCAAATTGTAGCCAGGTTGAGAAAAGGGCATCCCCAATACATTTCCGCCCATTAATGCTTGCTCCATGCCTTTGCATTTCCTGGAGTTTGGTAACACGAAGGGTCACGAATCCACGCAAGTGAATCTCTATATAAATGTGTGGTGACGAAGACCGGTTGACGGAATAAAAATCAGTGAACATTCAGTGCCAGCCTTCAAATTGATCTCTCAGGAAAGGGACAACAACAATAACTGTGCAGTGCACTGCACCGTGCACAGGACACTGGGAAATGAGTAACCGATCACTTTTCCTAAGAACACTGCTTGGGAATTTCCATCAAGTTTCCTCCTTGCGGAGACTTTTTAATCATGGTTCAAGCAAGACTCGTGACAGATTTATTTTTTCTAATCCAGTTTACAAACCCCATTAATTTTGGCACACTTATAATTTCGTTTGTGTGTGTCTATACAATCTGCACACAGGTACGAGAACACAAATGGAATACAGTCTCAGAGAAATTCAGCCCGTTCAGTGACTGCCATAGTGGCTGGATAGATACCCGGTTCATTAAATAAAAGTCACATTTCTTGCATAAAATGTTGACAGATTATATCCAACTGTAGCCAAGTCGAGAAACAGGCATTCACAATAAATTTCCGCCCGTTAATGTTCGCCCCACGCCTTAGTATTTCCTGGAGTTTGGTGAAAAGAATGATCACGAATCCATGCAAGTGAATCTCTACAGTGGTGCTTGAAAGTTTGTGAACCCTTTAGAATTTTCTATATATTTCTGCATAAATGTGACCAAAAACAACATCAGATTTTCACACAAGTGAATCTCTACAGTGGTGCTTGAAAGTTTAGTTTATGACAAAACCCTTTAGAATTTTATATATTTCTGCATAAATATGGCCTAAAACAACATCAGATTTTCACACAAGTCCTAAAAGTAGATCAAGAGAACCCAGTTAAACAAATGAGACAAAAATATTATATTTGGTCATTTATTTATTGAGGAAAATGATTCAATATTACAATACATATCTGAGAGTGGCAAAAGTATGTGAACCTCTAGGATTAGCAGTTAATTTGGAGGTGAAATTAGAGTCAGGAGTTTTCAATCAATGGGATGACAATCAGGTGTGAGTGGGCACCCTGTTTTATTTAAAGAACAGGGATCTATCAAAGTCTGATCTTCACAACACGTGTTTGTGGAAGTGTATCATGGCACAAACAGAGGAGATTTCTGAGGACCTCAGAAAAAGCGTTGTTGATGCTCATCAGGCTGGAAAAGTTTACAAAACCATCTCTAAAAAGTTTGGACTCCACCAATCCACAGTCAGACAGATTGTGTACAAATGGAGGAAATTCAAGACCATTGTTACCCTCCCCAGGAGTGGTCAACCGACAAAGATCACTCCAAGAGCAAGGCGTGTAATAGTCGGCGAGGTCACAAAGGACCCCAGGGTAACTTCTAAGCAACTGAAGGCCTCTGGAGAAAGCCACTGCTCTCCAAAAATAACATTGCTGGTCATCTGCAGTTTGCTAAAGATCGCGTGGACAAGCCAGAAGGCTGTTGGAAAAAAAAAAATTGACAGATGAGAGCAAAATAGAAATTTTTGGTTTAAATGAGAAGCGTTATGTTTGGAGAAAGGAAAACACTGCATTCCAGCACAAGAACCTTATCCCATCTGTGAAACATGGTGGTTGTAGTATCATTGTTTGGGCCTGTTTTGCTCCCTCTGGGCCAGGATGGCTTGCCATCATTGATGGAACAATGAATTCTGAATTATACCAGCGAATTCTAAAGGAAAATGTCAGGACATCTGTCCATGAACTGAATCTCAAGAGAAGGTGTGTCATGCAGCAAGGCAACAACCCTAAGCACACAAGTCATTCTACCAAAGAATGGTTACAGAAGAATAAAGTTAATGCTTTGGAATGGCCAAGTCAAAGTCCTGACCTTAATCCAATCGAAATGTTGTGGAAGGACCTGAAGCGAGCAGTTCATGTGAGGAAACCCACCAACATCCCAGAGTTGAAGCTATTCTGTACTGAGTAATGGGCTAAAATTCCTCCAAGCCGGTGTGCAGGACTGATCAACAGTTACCGGCAAAATGGCTAGCAGTCAGCGAAAAGCTGACAGAGAGTGCGGAGTTTTTAAACAACAGTGGACCACCAATTATTTTTTCGTTCAGTGTAAGGACCGTGCAGTTTGTCTTGTATGTAAAGAAAGTGTGTCGGTTTTCAAAGAATATAATCTGCGTCGTCACTACGAAACCCGCCACAAAGAGTATGTTAGTTTGCGAGGGCAAACAAGAGAAGACAGGATTCGGAGGATGAAATGCGGACTGGCTGCACAACAGAATGCATTCCTTCACCAAACCCAGATCAACCAGGCTGCTGTCCGAGCTAGCTATAAGGTAGCTCACCTACTAGCTACCCATGGAAAGCCGTTTACTGATGGGGACTTTGTTAAAGTATGCATGCTTGCTGTGGCCGAGGTGTGTCCCGACAAGAAGGATGCGCTCAACGCAGTGAGTCTCTCCGCACCTACTATGACCAGGCGAACCGAAGATTTGGGGGACAACGTGTATGACCAGCTGAATGAGAAGGCTTCAGAATTCGAGTTTTTTGCTTTGGCGATGGATGAGAGCAATGACGTGCAGGATACAGCACAACTGCTGTGATCTATTGCTCATATTATAATTTCACTTTTTTTAAATTTATTGATTTTATAGGCCTATTTATTTTACCTTTATTAAGTGCTGCACAATTATTAATATTATTCATAACAGGCCTACCTACAATTTATAATTTTCCACTCACCTTTGCCAGTGTCAATCACCTCAACTAGGGCAGATGTTTCTTACCTTGACAGCTTTGATGTTTTTATTAGAAAATAAATAAATGGAATATCTGTGGTATTTCAAATTAAATCAAAGTGGGAAGACTCGATTACTACTTTTGCAAACCACTAGTAAAAGATAAACAAATATGTGCCAGGAATCAAGTGTTGATATAGTAGTGTGGATATAGTAGTGGGGATGGCTGTGCCAGGCTAGTAATCTCTACTACACAATGAGGCCTGCTGGTGGTCATATTTGCCTGGGTCATACAATTCTGTGTTACATAGCTGACCCGACCCCGGCCCCCATCACAGTCAGGAACGACAATGTGGCCCCCAGAGAAAAAAGTTTGGTGACCCCTGGTCTAAAGGTTAGCGAGACAGCCATGGTCCCAAAAGGTCACTGGTTCAATTCCCTGGACCGACAAAGCGCCTTACCCCAACTGTTCCCCAGGTGTTGGGTATACGTGTGTGCTCACTGTATGTCGCTCTGGATGAGAGTGTCTGCTCAATGTTTGATTTGTTGTGGAGAAAAGGAAAATGTTTTGTTTCTGCACATATTTGTCTAATTGAACAGTTTCTCTCTGCATACAGAACTATGAAAAGCCCACCAAAGCCAAAATTGCTTTTGATTGAGGAAAAAGTGTATAGCTGGTTGGACAACAATGTGGTAATATGAAGTGTGTGCCATTTGATTTGGTGTAAAAGTTTGATTTTGTTAAGTGTTTATGTAGTTTTGAATGCTCTGTTTCACTTTGCAGGATAGATGAGGAGTTTTGCACTTTGGGTCTGTGGTTTTGTGAACTGTGTTCAATGTTTTGAGAAAATGAGCCCTGTTTTCAAAATTGCGTTTCAGCAATCATACAAGAAATTATAAATATTTAGCTGTCTGTGAGGACACTGATGATTTACAGCGCTTAACCTTGTCATTCTGTCCTGTTCTGTGTCTTACAGCATTGAGATCTGAATCATTCACATTCAGACATTCCAGAACAATAACCGTGACCAGACGCGCAGCTTGAAAACAGGCAAGGGAGGCAACTGCTTGGGGCCCCCTGAGGGCTTTTTTTTTTTTTTTATAATTGTTCTTTACCAGTGTATTTTCACATTTGGAATAAATAAAAAATAAATAAATAAAAAAAACCACTTTGGTTTCATACATTTGTTTCAGATGATTTATTATTCACATTCAGATATTCCAGAACAATAACCGTGACTGATCACATCCTTTATCTACTCAGCTCCACATTACTTCTGACTGTAATAATGCACTCACGGACCGCTTTAATATGAACTTGCTCTTGATTCTATAATTCCTGAGTGGAACCCAATGTGCCTTTCTACTCACCATGTCTGTAAAGAGTTGCTGCGAGTTAATACTTGGGTGGCACAGTGGTGAGCACCTTCACCTCACAGCAAGAAAGTTCTGGGTTCTGGCCCATGGGGGCTTTTCTGTGTCAAGTTCGAATGTTCTACCTGCGTCTGCGTGGGTTTCGTCTGGATGCACCGATTTCCCCCACAGTTCAAAGACATGCGGTAAGGTTAATGTGGGGTGGCCTTGGGCTGAAGTACCCTTGGGCAAGGCACCTTACCCCCAACTGCTCCCCAGGTGCTGTAGCATGGCTGCCCACTGCTCTGGGTATGCATGCGTGCACTGCTTCAGACCAGTTAAACGCAGAAGACTAATTTAACTATGCTCGTGTGCACGCATGTGACAAAAGTGGCACCTTCTATTTCCTTCCTGGCAGCTTGAACCAATCTAGGGCGTTTCCCCAAAGTCTCATCTCTAGCCGCTTTATCCTTCTACAGGGTCGCAGGCAAGCTGGAGCCTATCCCAGCTGACTATGGGCGAAAGGTGGGGTACACCCTGGACAAGTCGCCAGGTCATCACAGGGCTGACACAGACACCCATTCACACCTATGGTCAATTTAGAGTCACCAGTTAACCTAACCTGCATGTCTTTGGACTGTGGGGGAAACCGGAGCACCCGGAGGAAACCCACGCGGACACGGGGAGAACATGCAAACTCCGCACAGAAAGGCCCTCGCCGGCCCCGGGGCTCGAACCCAGGACCTTCTTGCTGTGAGGCGACAGCGCTAACCACTACACCACCGTGCCGCCCTTCCCCAAATTCTCTTAACTAGAGAGTGTTCATTGTGCTGCTCACTCTACCATTTAACAAAGATCTTTGTGCTATGATGTTTTGGGGGAAAATCTAGCCTGGCCATTTTCCTCTGACTACAAAGGCATTTGCTCCGTTTTTTCACACTATTCCATGTAAACTCTAGAAACTTGTGTGAAAACCCCAGGGAGATCAGCAGTTTGTGAAATACTCAAACCAGTCCATCTGGTACCAAAAACCCATTCCAAAGGGAACATCACAGCAATCACACTCCCCTCCCCATTTTTGATGCTTGACATTAACTGAAGCCCTTGAGTTGGGTCTGCACAATTACGAATCATGTTGCTGTCAAGAGATTGGCTGATTAGATAAGTGTATAAAACAGCAGGTGGGTGTTCCTAATAAAGTGGCCAGTGAGTGCATTTTTGGTCTCTTTAACCCTCCCCCCCCCCCCCCATTTATCAGCTCATTGTTGAAGTTTCTTAGAACACTAAAGGGTTCACTAGGTTTTCAACTTGTGATTAAAAACTGAACCTTCTACATTCACTACCTCCACAGCTTATTAATTTTATTTAGTATAATACAAAACGGTGACTGAACACAGGTTGAGAGAAGCAGTGTAAAAAGAAATTGCTGTAGACACTGCATATTGAGATCCCAACTGGAAAAAGGCAGTTGTCATGTGCATGTTAAAGGAAGGGTGATGTACTGTAAACGATTCAGCTGGAGACCTCCATTTTCCCCAAAAGATGCAGTGCCACCAAAAGGACTACCATAACATTCACAATCAAGCATTGTTTTACTGCAAGGGGGAACAAGGACTGCCAACACAAGAGACCTTTTTAGACATTTAAATGCATGACTCGTTCACACTGCAGGCTGAAGTGACTCAAAGCCGATCTTTTCGCCCATATGTGACCTGTATCCGATCTTTTGACAATATGAACGACACAGATCCGATTTTTTCAAATCCGACCCAGGCCGTTTGGATGTGGTCCTAATTCCGATTCCTATCCGCCCTTTTCATATGCGACTTCAGTCTGAACCGCCAGGTTGCATTCATCCGACTTACACATCAACAAGCCACAAATGTCACTATTCTACGCTGAAGTAGGCGGCGGGTCTCTCAAAAAAAAGTTACATGGCGCATAATCACGGGCGCAGATAGAGGGTGGGACTCGTCCCACCCAGATTTAAATTCACCTCGCTCGGTCCCCCCACTTATAGGGAGGAAAAAACATCTATGCTGTCTTTCTTTGCATAAGGCAAACCTCACGGAAAAGTCAAAAGACTAATTACCATTCGGTTTATTGAGGTGCACAGCAGTGTATACATAGTTGCAACAATTCACATAAAACAAAACAAAGACTGATATTCGGTTGGTTGAGCTGTGCAGACTGCACAGGTTGTGAGCTCGAGCTTGGTTGCTATGGTAACCCACAAGTTTGACAAGCATATCGGGGTTGGTTTGCTGGCAGCTTTGTCCCCCCCAGTTTTTTGTCCCCCCCCCCAGTTCAAAAAACGTATCTGCGCCCCTGGCATGACATCAATGCGAGGGACGCTTCGGGCTGTGAAGGTTCTGAATCTTCAGTGGAAGGACGCAGAGGTTAGGGAGCTGATTTCCATTTGGGGGGGGGATACAGCTATTCAAGCTAGATTGGATGGGTCAGACCGCAACCGGGCCGTTTTACTTCCGTAAACACTGGCCATGCTCACTGCATGTGACGTCGTCGTATCCTGCAATGCACATGCGGAACACTTAGGTTGCTTTTCGTTCATACTGAGGATCACATACAAATCGCATATATATTTGTTAATGTGAACGACCTCACAAAAAAAAAATCGGAACTGAGCATTAAGCCTTGCAGTGTGAACGTAGCGTTAGAGTAGTCCAACAGCTCTGATCATGACCATTTAGATACTGCAAGTCACTTCAGTCAGATAAGCTGCATCCCCAACTACTTCCTCTAACCAGCCAAGTAATAGCCTTTGCTCATAAGGCTCAATGTGCACCGCTTGGTTACCAACCACCCACAGAAACAGGGCCCAATAATTTAGCAAAGCTTAAAAAAAAAAAAAAAAAGCAAAGTTAAATTGCCACTTTTCTCAAGAGAGACAAAGATTAGACATGCATCTTCAAAAAGACTTAGAAAACACATTTAATGTACACATGCATTTGTAAAGTTACACCACACATGGAATTGAAACACCATCATGATTTGTCCCACTGAGCGGCAGGAGCGCCATCCTCAAGGAGGGGTTCACTCTCTGCACCTGACACTTCAGTCCCATGGCACAAAACCTTGAGCCAGCCAACAAAGTCTGAACCTTTAGGAAACAGGACGAAGTCATAGAGGAGTGCAGCTACAACACCACCACATAGTGGCCCTGCCCAGAACACCTAGAAAGAACAAGGAAAGGGAGCACACCAAGCGTTGGGTTCTGTACATGTTCTCATTCAGCCTTAATCTTAGTCAGGATAAGGGGAGAGAGGCATCTGAAGCCTTTTCCTCTGACCAATCAATCCAGGTGTTGATTTTCTATAAGACAGCAGCTGACAGTCAAGCTGCAAGTAAATTATGTTAATGCACTTATTCCATTGCCATTTGTATAGCAACAGCTCATTTCTAGGAACTTATGGCAGATGCACCACATTCCATATTTAAAAAGGAAGTTCCATTAAGCAAGTGTTAAATCTTTCCAAGTTCACATGATCAAGTTCTGTAGTAACAAGGCCACTCACCCAGTGGTGTTCAAACTCCACAGAGACTAGAGCTGGGCCAAAAGATCGAGCAGGGTTGATGCCACATCCAGTGTAACTAATCTGTTTAGACAAATTGGATTAGGTCAGTGAGGTGTCTGGCTATTCCTCAAATGGAAGGCTTCCAAAAATTAGCATTTTGAGCTAAAACAAAGACCTACTCCTACAAGGTGAGCCAGAACCACAGAGAGCCCACAGGCAAATGGAGCTGAACCAGCTATGTTGTCCCTCCTTTTATCCACTGTTGCTAGGACACATAGCACCAGTTGGAGTGTGAGGAGAAACTCAATTCCAAAGCCTTGTCCTGGACTGACACCATTCAGCTGCAGAATGAACAGTTAGTTTTAACCACTAGGATTTTGCTAGTCACAAGAATATCTTGCCCAACACTCTGGGCTGGATGTTTAAACACTAGTGGCCAATTACCCCTCACACCATTCACAAGGAATGATCCAGCATTTTGAGAGAGGCAAAAACCTTAATCAGGCCATTTCAGTGGCCTGCTGTTGCACTTAGAACAAGACTACCACAGAGGCTAAAGGAATAATATTGGCAGGGGGGCTTAGCGAGCATGAAGCCAGATGTGACAGCAAGAGTATGGTTGAACAGTGGATGGAAGAGGAGTCAGTTGAACAAAGTAACCCTCAACCAAACCCCTGCTGCCATAACAGGTTTATAAAGCTTGGTTTAGTTTGTTCAATAATCCAGGTGATTGAAAAATTAGGGCAGTTAGAAGGAGCACTTAAAGCCACACCCACCCTGTTCAAGGTCAAACCACTTTTTTTTGGGGGGGGGGGGGGGGGGAAGCAGCACAGGCAAATTACTATTTGATTCAATGGAACTACTGTACAGTGTCTTGAAGTTACAGCTAGTGACACTAGTCAGATTAAGTATAGAGTTACTCACCTTGTTCAGCCCAAACGAATTTACTACTGATGGTCTCACTCCCAGAACAATGCCACTAGCAATCACAGCCCCAGTCACCTGAGCCAGAATGTACCACAATGCCCTGCACATGCTAATCTGGCAGCTAACCAACATAGCAAGCGTGACAGCTGGATTCAGGTGGGCTCCACTGATAGGGCCTAAACTTTGAACCAAGACAGCAATGGCTAGCCCAAAGGCTAATGCTACCTTTACTTCCTGATCTGGATAGCTGCTGTTCCCATTCCCAATTGCTGCAGAAATACCACAAAAGACAAACACAGTTGTCCCTATCAACTCTGCAAGGGCAGCACGCCAAAAACCCAAACCCTGTAGTTCTTGCTTCATTGTGCCCTAATCCAACCAGCTAAGCTGTTGCATGAGCAGCAGCTTCTGTTATTTCAACTATTTCTTGTGGTATGTCACTCATTCTTCATTGGTCTTTCAATATGATTGGCTAAACAATTTGTTAGTCTTTCAATTAGCTCTCTCAATTAATCAGGCTTTCCTGCAAATCCATTTCGCTCAGAATAACTAAGCAGCTCCTTGTGACTTTTTTTGTGCCCAAAATAAACAAATAATTAGCATGACATGGATAAATCCATACAAATATAAATCACAAATGCTGTATTTAATAATTTATTTAAACATTTATTTGAAGATTTCTTGAAAGACAGGGTGGCACGGTGGTGTAGTGGTTAGCGCTGTCGCCTCACAGCAAGAAGGTCCGGGTTCAAGCCCTGCGGCCGGCGAGGGCCTTTCTGTGCAGAGTTTGCATGTTCTCCCCGTGTCCACGTGGGTTTCCTCCGGGTGCTCCGGTTTCCTCCACAGTCCAAAGACATGCAGGTTAGGTTAACTGGTGACTCTAAATTGACCGTAGGTGTGAATGTGAGTGTGAATGGTTGTCTGTGTCTATGTGTCAGCCCTGTGATGACCTGGCGACTTGTCCAGGGTGTACCCCGCCATTCGCCCGTAGTCAGCTGGGATAGGTTCCAGCTTGCCTGCGACCCTGTAGAACAGGATAAAGCGACTAGAGATAATGAGATGAAATGAGATTTGTACTTCACACTTACACAGCTAATACACACACTCTGAGGAAAAATAAATCTTCTTCAAGGGTTCACTGGAAAAATAATACTGGAACCTTTTTCTGACCCGTGCACACACGCTTAATATTTCTTTGACACATTGTCTGCATTTGAAATTAAGGTTACTGTCTTGTTGCCTCACAGCCACAATAAAAAGGCATCTTGTCAGGCAGGACTTTCAGCTGGAGGCATCTTCTAAGGATTTCCAAATGACCATTTAGGATAGCATTTATGGTAATGCTGTATAACTAAACCAAAGATCTAGCTAGTTAGGTAACTGATGCCTCACAAATCATATCAAGCTAATTTATTTGCTTCCATTCAAAAAATTTAAATAAATGTGGGGTTACAATGTTTATTTCATATTAACTTTTTTTTCTAAGCAAAAACAAAGCCAAAAAAATTATATTTGTATACAAAATCATGTTTCAATGAAGTTTGGTCCACCATCTTTTTTTTTTTTCCTTTTGCTTTTGGGAGCTAATGCACAGATTTATGGGAAATAGGCAGCATCGAGGTTAAATCAATGATGTTTCAACTGGGGGCAATTAGAAGGCATCTTAGAAGACCAGAAAAGAGAATTTGATCAGCTTCAAGTGTGTTTTTGCCTCCAGTTCATCCAGAGACTCCTCACTGCACCCATGAATGTAGTATGGAAAACAGCAGCCTGTGGAGTGCTATGCATGGTGGGAGGACTGGGGCTGAACAGAACTCTGTTTTAATGGACACAAGAACACTGGACACTGCTGGTTTACACTTTTTCATCATTGACTTTTTAAAATATGGATTTTTATTTTTTAAATCAGTGTAGAATGTTACACTGGCTGCTGGAAGAGCCCGTGGTTCATGGTGGGCATTTGGACATTTCTGGTGTAACCACTCCCACATTGTCCAGGGTTCTGGATTCCTCAGGGATAGTAACACTCCAGTAGCTGGTAAACATCACGGGGACAAACCTATCATGGGTAGAAGACCTGGCAGCATGCACGGGACTGTGATCTCTGCTTATTGTCAATCAGTTATTACATCGCTGGAGGTCCACCCTAACATCTGAGGAGGGAGCTCAGCTGAAGGACTATGAAGCCAATGAGACTGGTCCTGCAGAGAAGGAAATTTTTCCCCAGCTGAGCATAGCTCCAGACCTAGACAGGTGTGGTGGCCACCTCTTGGATTGCAGAGGCAAGGGGAAATGAACTTTGGGACTATGAGCAAAATCTTTGAGCAAAACCCCAGGCTCAGGTAGTGGACTTCTTCTGGGATGGTCTACACTGGATTCCTGCCCAATGAGGCAGCGGGGCAGGGGCTGGTCCAGTTAGCAAGCAGAACTGTAGTCTTTTGCCTGTTAAATCTTCTTAACAAGGTGGTTCAATGCATATTGGTCAAACAGAATTCATCAGATTTCCATTCGGGGAATACTCTCTAGATATTTAAGCCTTGCATGTGGGGTGCTTCAGGATTCCTGTTTGGGACCCCTTCTGTTTATTGTCTACATGTCAAGGCTATTTGATGTTATAGAGAAACATCTCCTGGTAGTCCATTGCTCTGCAGATGATATTCAGATTTACCTAAGTTTTAAGCCAGATGGTGAGATAAATCAAGATGCTGAAATGAGGGCAATGGGAGTATGTATTGCAGATATTCGTAGGTGGATGACTAGTGACAGGCTCTTATTAAATGATGACAAAACTGAAGTGTTCCTGATTGGGTCTACGTACCATCTTAGTAAGATAGATCTGAATTGTAGTTTGTGTGTCGGTGAAAATCATATTAGTCCTGTTACCAGTGCCTGGAATTTAGGTGTCTGTTTTGATGATAAAATGTCTGTGTCAATGCATATTACAAAGGCATGTGGCAGTGCATTTATTTTTTATTTGTATGATATTAAGAGAATTAAGAAGTATTTGTCTTGGGAAAGTCTGTGAACACTTGTCCATGCTTTTATTACATCTCGTCTTGATTACTGTAATAGTTTAATGTGTGGACTTTGGAATGTACAGATCACTAAGTTACAGCATGTACAGAATGCTGCTGCTGCAAGATTGATCATGGACATACCCGAGTATTCTCACATAACTACGGCATTTTATGAACTTCACTGGCTGCCTGTTATGCATAGAATTTCTTTTAAGATTCTTGTTGTTACTCTTAAAGCTATTCATGGACTGGCTCCGTCATACGTTAATGACCTAATTAGTATTAAGCAAAAGAGCTCATACTGTTTACGACCTAATAACAGTTCAATGTTAGAAGGTCCTCAGGAAATCATGCATAAAACACAGAGTGCTAGTTCCTTTACTCACAGTGGTTCTTGAAAGTTCGTGAACCCTTTCGGATTTTTTATATTTCTTCATTAATATGACCTAAAATATCATCAGATTTTCACACAAGTCCTAAAAGTAGATAAAGAGAACCCAGTTAAGCGAATGAGACAAAAATATTATACATGGTCATTGATGTATTGAGGAAAATGATCCAATATTACATATCTGTAAGTGGCAAAAGTATGTGAACCTTTGCATTCAGTATCTGGTGTGACCCCCATGTGCAGCAATAACTGCAACTAAACATTTCCGGTGACTGTTGATCAGTCCTGCACACCGGCATGGAGGAATTTTAGCACATGCCTCCGTACAGAACAGCTTCAACTCTGGGATGTTGGTGGGTTTCCTCACATGAACTGCTCGCTTCAGGTCCTTCCACAACATTTCGGTTGGATTAAGGTCAGGACTTTGACTTGGCCATTCCAAAACATTAACTTAATTCGTCTTTAACCATTCTTTGGTAGAACGACTTGTGTGCTTAGGGTCGTGGTCTTGCTGCATGACCCACCTTCTCTTGAGATTCAGTTCATTGGCATATGTCCTGACATTTTCCTTTAGAATTCGCTGGTATAATACAGAATTCATTGTTCCATCAATGCTGCCAAGCCATCCTGGCCCAGATGCAGCAAAACAGGCCCAAACCATGACAACTACCACCACCATGTTTCCCAGATGGGATAAGGTCCTTATGCTGGAATGCAGTGTTTTCCTTTCTCCAAACATAATGCTTCTCATTTAAACCAAAAAGTTCTATTTTGCTCTCATCCGTCCACAAAACATTTTTCCAACAGCCTTCTGGCTTGTCCACATGATCTTTAGCAAACTGCAGACGAGCAGCAATATTATTTTTGGAGAGCAGTGGCTTTCTCCTTGCAACCCTGCCATGCACACCATTGTTGTTCAGTGTTCTCCTGATGGTGGACTCATGAACATTAGCCAATGTGAGAGAGGCCTTCAGTTGCTTAGAAGTTACCCTGGGGTCCTTTGTGACCTTGCTGACTATTACATGCCTTCCTCTTGGAGTGATCTTTGTTGGTCGACCACTCCTGGGGAGGGTAACAATGGTCTTGAATTTCCTCCATTTGTACACAATCTGTCTGACTGTGGATTATTGGAGTCCAAACTATTTAGAGATGGTTTTGTAGCCTTTTCCAGCCTGTTGAGCATCAACAATGCTTTTTCTGAGGTCCTCAGAAATCTCCTTTGTTCGTGCCATGATACACTTCCACAAACGTGATGTGAAGATCAGACTTTGATAGATCTCTGTCCTTTCAATAAAACAGGGTGCCCACTCACACCTGATTGTCATCCCATTGATTAAAAACACCTGACTCTATTTTCACTTTCAAATTAACTGCTAAACCTAGATGTTCACATACTTTTGCCACTCACAGATATGTAATATTGGATCATTTTCCTCAATACATATGACCAAGTATAATATTTTTTATTTCATTTGTTTAACTGCGTTCTCTTTATCTACTTTTAGGACTTGTGTGAAAATCTGATGACGTTTGAGGTCATATTTATGCAAAAATATAGAAAATTCTAAAGGGTTCACAAACTTTAGCACCACTGTATGCTGCACCAACTTTATGGAACAGCATTCCTCCCCGTCTCTGTGAAATTAAATCACTGTGTTTTTAAATGCAAGTTGAAGACATTTGTTTACGGCTGCATTTTGATTTTTATTATGAATTTTATTATTTCTGGTGGTACTATATTTTATTTCAATGTATCTTTTATTGTATGATTAATTATATTTTAGCTATTGTATTTTTGGATTATTGGTTTTACTGATCTATATTTTTGACATTGTAAAGTGCTTTTAATCATTGGACATAAATTGCGCTATACAAGTTAATAAATTATGATTATTACAAGGTAAACCTGAGTGGAAGGGTGGACACCCCATGGCAAAATGTACTTAGTCTTAATGATATTATCAAACCAGAATGGAGGGCACTGTGCAAACCACCACTGACCAAAAAAGTTGCTGACCTCCTGTGGAGGAGTTTACATGATATTGTCTCTGTAAATTATTTTATCTCCATTTTAAACCCTGAGGTCACACAAGAGTATCTGTTTTGTTCACAGAGAGAAAACATTTGCTTTTATACTAACCCAATTTCCAGAAAAGTTGGGATATTTTCAAACATGCAATAATAACAAAAATCTGTCATTTGTTAATTCACGTGAACCTTTATTTAACTGAGAAAAGCATACAAAGAAAAGATTTTCAATACATTTACTGGCCAACTTACCTGTATTTTGGAATTATAAACAAAGTTAAAATTTGATGCCTGCAACACACTAAAAAAAAAAAGTTGGCACAGACACAGGTGTTACAATCTTCAGCTGCTCAAAAGGTTGTGGTCGCGGTTGTCTGATTCTCCTCTTCATAATTCACCATATATTTTCAATAGGAGACAGATCCGGACTGGCAGCAGGCCAGTCAAGCACATACACTCTGTGCCTACAAAGCCATACTGTTGTAGCCCATGCAGAATGAGACCTGGCATTGTCCTGCTGAAATACGCATGGTCTTCCCAGGAAGAGACATTGCCTTGAGGAATATGTCTCTCTAAAATCCCAATATACAGTGTCTTGCAAAAGTATTCACCGCCCTTTGTGTTTGGCCTGTTTTGTGGCATTACAAGATGGAATTAAAATGGATTTTTGGAGGGTTAGCACGATTTGATTTACACAATATGCCTACCACTTTAAAGATGAAAATTGTTGTTTTATTGTGACACAAACGATAATTAAGAAGAAAAACAGAAATCTGGAGTGTGCATAGGTATTCACCCCCTTTCATATGAAACGCCTAAATAAGAGCTGGTCCAGACAATTCACTTCATATGTCATATGTTTGAGACTGGGATGAAGGTTCACATTCCAGCAGGACAATGACCCGGAACGTACTGCTAAAGCTACACTGGAATGTTGTGAGAACGAATAGAAATATTACAAAGTGGTAAATGCTTTAACATCCCAACATTTTTTTAAATGTATTGCAAGAATCAAAATTGAATTACGTGTAGCTTAAAGTAGTGTAGTGTAAACTGTAGTTTAAAAGGAGATATTTAAATGTCTTGAAATGGCCTAATCAAAGCCCAGACCTCAATCTAATTGAGAATCTGTGGCAGAACCTGAAGTTTGCTGGACACCAACGCAAACCATCTAACTTGAAGGAGTTGGAGCAGTTTTGCCTTGAGGAATGGGCAAAAATCCCAGTGACTAGATGTGCTAAGCTAATAGATACATACCCCAAGAGATTTGCAGCTGTAATTGCTGTGAAAGGTGGCTCTCCAAAGTATTGACTTGGGCGGGGGTGTTAAGTACCTATGCACACTGAAGATTTCTGTTTTTTTTTTTAAATCTTAATTATTTCTAATCTGTGGGTGCTGAAGAAGGCAACTGGACTTGCTTGAAATCCTTAAAGGGTAGGGTTTCTCTGATGGCAGAGAAAGCCAATGACCCACAGATAACCCTACTGACCCTCTAGGCTGTTAACGCCGTTCACTCTCAGCCTTCTGTGACCCTAACAACCTACAGGATGGCTGAGAGGGTCAATGACCCATGTGACCTCAACGACTCTTCTTAGGGTTGCTTTTGGTCCACTAGAGGATAAGTACCTAAAACTCCCCACTAGTCAGACAGAACTGATAAAGCCTTTTGGATGAGAGGTGAAATGTCTTCAAAGATTTCAAGCAAGATCAGCTGCCTTCCTTAGCACCTATGGACTACGATGACCTGGATGACTGAGAACCTTCACAGACAACTTAATTATTGCTTGTGTCACAATTAATTTTTTTTTTTAAAAAGTAAAAAAAAAAAAAAAAAATGGACTTTTAAAGTGGTAGGCATGTTGTGCACATCAAATGGTGTTAACCCCAGTGTCTCCAAGCAGGAGAGGACCAGCGCTTGGACCAGGAGCTGAATAAAGTAGGTTGTGAGGAAGAGGCAGAGCTAATATGTATATAAGCTCATGGTGTTCTTAAAAAAAAAAAAAGGTCTTAATAAATAAGAAAGATGTTGCTGCTCCTGTAAATGTGATGTAGCATGCTGTCCTCTGATTTGTGTGTGTGAGAGGAACACAAACATTTCTGTTACATGCTAAAGTTTAGCTGTATTTTGGCTATGTTTGAGATCAATGATCTGATATTTCATCATTTCTATTCCAGTCTGTGGGACTGTAATCTGACAGAGGAAAACTGTAGAGTTCTCTCCTCAGTTCTCAGCTCAAATTCCCCCAGTCTGAGAGAACTGAACCTGAGTGGAATTTACCTGCAGGATTCAGGAGTGAAGCTGCTCTCTGCTGCACTGGAGAATCCATGCTGTACACTGGAGAAACTGAGGTACACACACACACAGACAGTGTACTGTATGTAAAGATTGTGTGTGTTGTGTAGTAAAGCTGAATGATTTATGCTGTAACTGTGAGATGTTTTTCTCTGTAGGTTGTCAAACTGCAGTGTTACAGGTGAAGGTTTTGCTGCTCTGGTTTCAGCTCTGAGGTCAAAACCCTCATCACCCCTGAGAGAACTGAATCTGAACTCCAATAATCCAGGACAGTCAGGAATAAAGCTGCTCTCTGATCTACTGAAGGATCTACACTGCACACTGGAGAAATTACAGTGAGTTACTGACTGTTTCTATACACACCCATGCGCGCACAATCTCTTGAACCCCTCACCCGAATCTTGCTTTCAGTTACCAAAAGGAAATATTTGGTCCGCCCTTGTTTATTTGCATGAAATTATTTTCAGTTCTGAATTTTAAATGAAGACATTTGAAATTTGACTTTACACAGTTCACAAAACCACACACAAAGTGCAGAACTCCTTATATATCCTGCAAAATGAAGCACTGCATTCAAAACTAGGAAAGTGTTTAAGGAACACAAGGCCCCTCCCGACAGCATTTTTGTATGCGGTCATGCAGCCATCATGAATGGTCAGTTACCTAGATTTTTCCATGATATTTTTCTGGAAGGTTAATCACATTGTCTGTCAAAAAGCTTATTATGGCATTAAAAAAAAAAAAAGCAGATCAGTCTGCTGACCTGTCACAGGGACTTCAAAGTTTGGGAGAATAGCAGGGTACAAATAATTTACAGCAGGGTGCAAAATGGTAAAATGTCTGCCAGCGGCAGACATAATGCATGCAAAGCGTGCAGGGATGGATGGATGGATGGATAGATAGATAGATGCAAGTACGAATTTTTCATGGGGCGGGATGGTTTGGAACAGGCCATCTAAAATTGGGATAACATTTACCCGGGACGGGTATTTGAGGCGGGTCGTCTAGCTTAAGCTTGATTAGCGTTGTTATGCACGCCAGTGTTTCCCACAGAAATTTTGGAGACTATGGGGGCAAGCCATGGGGGAGGCGCGGGGGTTGTTTAAAATTGAGTGATGTGTTAAATATTAAGTTATTACTGAAAAACTATTGATTAAAAATCAGACACTGAGAAATGGTCCTATAAACAACTTTACCAATATAAAAGATTACCAGGACTATAAAAATGCAGAAAAATAGGCTTTACTTATCCAAATGCACCTGTTCGTTCAAGAGTTAAAGTGCAGAGAACCTCACAGCACAACATGAAGTTACCTTAAAATAATATAAATGCCTCAGCTTTCATGTAAGAAAAAAAAAACTATTAATACTAGTACTGTGTGCAGTCAGTCTCTCCTGAAGACTAAATTAAACAATAATTATAAACTAATAAAATAAATGGCTCAGGCTTCATAGAAGAAAAAAAAACAATTTGAACAGAATCTCACAGATGATGCTGAAGCTGCCTAAACAATGGAAAATAAAATACCATTTTGGCAAAAATGTTGGCATCCATTAATTTCTTGTATTAAGTAAAAAAATATGTTGCCAGATACTGCTGACGTTTTACAGCCCAAAATATGTTCAAAACCCGCCAAAATGCACTTAAAACCACCCAAATTGGGCGGGAAAACGCAATCTGGCAACACAGGGGCAGTAATGGCTGCACTCATGTCGAAGATGTAAACAATCTGGCAACACAGGCGGCAGTAATGGCTGCACTCATGTTGAGGATGTAAACACAGTTGACGCGGCAACGGACATACATGACATAGTGGATGTAATTTACGTTCACAACTTTTTTTGCTGTCAGAAATATTTAATATTAAATTTTGTGACTCGACTGACAATAGCCGGCGGCATAACAAGCCATAGCCGGCGATTTGCCGCCGGTGACCAGCTACTTTTGAGACCGCTGCTGTCATAGGTTTTTGTCATTTTCACCGTAGAAAGCATGGAAGCAGCAGAGGAGGCCAAAGATAGGAGACCAATCTATACTGTCAATTTATTGGAGAACATATGCCATTAGCCTTATAATTACACATAGTGTCAATGATATTGAGAGCATTACATTACAATGCAGAGCACGCACAATGTAAGTGGAATATCAATTGTTTCATATTTCAAGTTTTTTCAAGGCATTTTTGGCATTTCAACAGAAATAATCCACAACATGTTAAACAGAACACGAATGGAATACATTCTCAGAGAAATTCAGCCCTTTCAGCTGCTACCATGGCAGCTGGATCAATGCCCGGTTTATTAAATAAGTCACTTTTCTTGTATGAAATGTTGACAGATTGTCTCCAAATTGCACCCAGGTTGAGAAAAGGGCATCCCCAATACATTTCCGCCCATTAATGCTTGCTCCATGCCTTTGCATTTCCTGGAGTTTGGTGACACGAAGGGTCACGAATCCACACAAGTGAATCTCTATATAAATGTGTGGTGACGAAGACTGGTTGACGGAATAAAAGTCAGTGAACATTCAGTCCCAGCCTTCAAATTTATCTCTCAGGAAAGGGACAACAACAACAATAACTGTGCAGTGCACTGCACCGTGCAAAGGACACTGGGAAATGAGTAACCGATCACTTTTCCTAAGAACACTGCTCGGGAATTTCCATCATCAAGTTTCCTCCTTGCGGAGACTTTTTAATCATGGTTCAAGCGACACTCGTGACGGATTTATTTTTTCTAATACAGTTTACAAACCCCATTAATTTTGGCACCCTTATAATTTCGTTTGTGTGTGTCTATACAATCTGCACACAGGTACGAGAACACAAATGGAATACAGTCTCAGAGAAATTCAGCCCGTTCAGTGACTGCCATGGCGGATGGATAGATACCCGGTTCATTAAATAAAAGTCACTTTTCTCGCATAAAATGTTGACAGATTATATCCAAATATAGCCAAGTCGAGAAACAGGCATTGACACACATGCTCGTCCCACGCCTTCGTATTTCCTGGAGTTTGGTGACAAGAATGATCACGAATCCGTGCAAGTGAATCTTTACAGTGGTGCTTGAAAGTTTGTGAACCCTTTAGAATTGTCTATATTTCTGCATAAATATGGCCTAAAACAACATCAGATTTTCACACAAGTCCTAAACGTAGATAAAGAGAACCCAGTTAAACAAATGAGACAAAAATATTATACTTGGTCATTTATTTATTGAGGAAAATGATTCAATATTACAATACATATCTGTGAGTGGCAAAAGTATGTGAACCTCTAGGACTAGCAGTTAATTTGAAGGTGAAATTAGAGTCAGTTGTTTTCAATCAATGCGATGACAATCAGGTGTGAGTGGGCACCCTGTTTTATTGAAAGAACAGGGATCTATCAAAGTCTGATCTTCACAACACGTGTTTGGGGAAGTGTATCATGGCATGAACAGAGGAGATTTCTGAGGACCTCAGAAAAAGCGTTGTTGATGCTCATCAGGCTGGAAAAGTTTACAAAACCATCTCTAAAGAGTTTGGACTCCACCAATCCACAGTCAGACAGATTGTGTACAAATGGAGGAAATTCAAGACCACTGTTACCCTCCCCAGGAGTGGTCGACCGACAAAGATCATTCCAAGAGCAAGGCATGTAATAGTCAGCGAGGTCACAAAGGACTCCAGGGTAACTTCTAAGCAACTGAAGGCCTGTCTCACACTGGCTAATGTTCATGAGTCCACCATCAGGAGAACACTGAACAACAATGGTGTGCATGGCAGGGTTGCAAGGAGAAAGCCACTGCTCTCCAAAAAGAACATTGCTGCTCATCTGAAGTTTGCTAAAGATCGCGTGGACAAGCCAGAAGGCTGTTGGAAAAAAAAATTTGGACAGATGAGGGCAAAATAGAACTTTTTGGTTCAAATGAGAAGCGTTATGTTTGGAGAAAGGAAAACACTGCATTCCAGCATAAGGACCTTATCCCATCTGGGAAACATGGTGGTAGTAGTTATCATGGTTTGGGCCTGTTTTGCTGCATCTTGGCCAGGATGGCTTGCCAGCATTGATGGAACAATGAATTCTGAATTATATCAGCGAATTCTAAAGGAAAATGTCAGGACATCTGTCCATAAACTGAATCTCAAGAGAAGGTGGGTCATGCAGCAAGACAACGACCCTAAGCACACAAGTCGTTCTACCAAAGAATGGTTCAAGAAGAATAATGTTTTGGAATGGCCAAGTCAAAGTCCCGACGTTAACCCAATCGAAATGTTGTGGAAGGACCTGAAGCGAGCAGTTCACGTGAGGAAACCCACCAACATCCCAGAGTTGAAGCTGTTCTGGATGGAGAAATGGGTTAAAATTCCTCCAAGCCGGTGTGCAGGACTGATCAACAGTTACCGGAAATGTTTCATTGCAGTTATTGCTGTACAAGAGGGTCACACCAGATACTGAAAGCAAAGGTTCACATACTTTTGCCACTCACAGATATGCAATATTGGATCATTTTCCTCAATGAATAAATGACCAAGTTTAATATTTTTGTCTCATTCACTTAACTGGGTTCTCTTTATCTACTTTTAGGACTTGTGTGAAAATCATATGTTTTAGATCATATTTATGCAAAAATATAGAAGATTCTAAAGGGTTCACAAACTTTCAAGCACCACCGTATATGAGTGCAATATCTTTCCAATAATGGAGGATGTGCTGTGCATTTGTGTGGGGCAGCCACGGTCTAAAGGTTAGCGAGACAGCCATGGTCCCAAAAGGTCACTGGTTCGATTCCCTGGACCGACAAAGCACCTAACCCCAACTGTTCCCCAGGTGCTGGGTATGTATGTGTGCGCTCACTGTATGTCGCTCTGGATAAGTGTGTCTGCTCAATGTTTGATTTGTGAAGAAAAGGAAAATGTTTTGTTTCTGCACATATTTGTCTAATTGAACAGTTTCTCTCTACATCAGAACTATGATGAAAAGCCCACCAAAGCCAAAATTGCTTTTGATTGAGAAACGTGTGCCGCTGGTTGGACAACAATGTGGTAATATGAAGTGTGTGCCATTTGATTTGGTGTAAAAGTTTGATTTTGTTAAGTGTTTGTAGTTTTGAATGCAATGTTTCATTTTGCAGGACAGACGAGAAGTTTTGCACTTTGGGTCTGTGGTTTTGTGAACTGTGTTCAATGTTTTGAGAAAATGAGCCCTATTTTGAAAATCACGTCTCAGCAATCATACAGGAAATTATAAATATTTAGATGTGTGTGAGGACACTGATGATTTACAGTGCTTAACCTTGTCATTCTGTCCTGTTCTGTCTTACAGCATTGAGATCTGACTCATTCACATTCAGATGTTCCAGAACAATAACTGACCAGACACGCAGCTTGAAAACAGGCAAGGCAGGCAACTGCTTGGGGCCCCCTGGCCCAGGGGCCCCCGAAAGTCAGAGCCCAAGGGCTTTTGTTTTTGTTCTTTACCAGTGTATTCTCACATTTGGAATTTAAAAAACACTGGTTTCACACATTTTGTTGGTTTCAGATATTCCAGAACAATAACTGTCACATCCTTTATCTACTCAGCTCCACATTACTTCAGACTGTAATAATGCACTCATGGACCACTTTAATATGAACTTGCTCTTGATTCTATAATTCCTGTTCTTGGCTGCAGGAATGGAACCCAATGTGCATTTCTGCTCACCATGCCTGTAAAGAGTTGCTATGAGTTACTACTTGGGTGTCACAGTGGTGCGCACCTTCCCCTCACAGCAAGAAAGTTCTGGGTTCAAGCCCATTGGTCAACGGGGGCTTTTCTGTGTCAAGTTCGCATGTTCTACCCGTGTCCGCATGGGTTTCGTCTGGATGCACCAATTTCCCCCACAGTTCAAAGACACGCAGTAAGGTTAACGTGGGGTGGCCTTGGGCTGAAGTGCCCTTGGGCAAGGCACCTTAGCCCCAACTGCACCCCAGGTGCTGTAGCATGGCTGCCCACTGCTCTGGGTATGCATGCGCGCACTGCTTCAGATGGGTTGAAAACAGAAGACTAATTTAACTATGCTTGTGTGCACACGTGACAAAGGTGGCACCTTCCATTTCCTTCCTGGCAGCTTGACCAATCTGGGGGGGGGGGTTCCCAAAAGTCTCTTCACTAGGAGAGTGTTCATTGTGCTGCTCACTCTACCATTTAACAAAGATCTTTGTGCTATGTTTTTGGGGGAAACTCCAGTCTGGCCATTTTCCTCTGACCTTTTATCTACAAGGCATTTGTTTCTGCACATACATGCATTTGCTTTGTTTTTTCACACTATTCCATGTAAACCCTAGAAACTTGTGTGAAAACCCCAGGGAGATCAGCAATTTGTGAAGTACTCAAACCAGTCCATCTGGCACCAAAAACCCATTCCAAAGGGAACATCACAGCAATCACACTCCCCTCCCCATTTTTCATGTTTGACGTTAACTGAAGCTCTTGAGTTGGATCTGCACAATTATGAATCATGTTGCCATCAAGAGATTGGCTGATTAGATGTATAAAACAGCAGGTAGGTGTTCCTAATAAAGTGCCCAGTGAGTGCATTTTTCATCTCTTTACCCCACATTTCACAGGTCATTGTTGAAGTTTGTTAGAACACTTCTAAAGGTTTCACTAGGTTTTCAACTTGTGATTAAAAACTGAACCTTCTACATTTACTGTAACTTCACAGCTTGCCAATTTTATTTAGTGTATAATACAAGATGGTGACTGAACACACTGGTTGAGAAAAGCAGTGTAAAAAGAAATTGCTGTAGACACTGCTTTATAACTGCATATTGAGATCCCAACTGGAAAAAGGCAGTTATGTGCATGTTAAAGGAAGGGTGATTTACTGTAAATGCACTGGAAGTGATTCAGCTGGAGACCTCCATTTTCCCAAAAGATGCAGTGCCACCAAAAGGACTACCATAACATTCACAATCAGGCATTGTTTTACTGCAAGGGGGAACAAGGACTGCCAACACAAGAGACCTTTTATTTTAGACATTTAAATGCCTGATTTGTGACACCATCCTACATCCTTCTCTAACCACTTCTTTGATGCCAGTGGAAAAGGCCATGTAGTCAAAGAGGCATGGATTTATAAAGACCAAGGGAGACCATAGTCTAGTGAGTATGAGAACTGGCACAGCTCTTAAATATTGTGACAGTAAGGAACCTTCCCTCCTTGCCAAAAGGAGTCAATTAACCCTATGCTAAAGGAAACTGAAGCACCCTTCCTTAGCATTTATAGTAGTCCAACAGCTCTGATCATGACCATTTAGATACTGCCAGTCATTTCACTCAGATAAGCTGCATCCCCAACTACTTCCTCTAACCAGCCAAGTAACAGCCTTTGCTTATTAGACTCAATGTGCCCTGCTTTGTTACCAACCACCCACAGAAACAGGGCCCAACAATTTAGCAAAGTTTAAAAAAAGCCAAGCAAAGTTAAATTGCCACTCTTCAAGAGACAAAGATTAGACATGCATCTTCAAAGAGATTTAGAAAATATGCGTCTTTAATGTATACATGCATTTGTAAAGTTACATCACACATGGAATTGAAACGCCATCATGATTTGTCCCACTGAGCTGCAGGAGCACCACCCTCAAGGAGGGGTTCACTCTCTGCACCTGAGGCTTCAGTCCCATGGCACAAAACCTTGAGCCAGCCAACAAAGTCTGAACCTTTAGGAAACAGGATGAAGTCATAGAGGAGTGCAGCTACAACACCACCACATAGTGGCCCTGCCCAGAACACCTAGAGAGAACAAGGAAAGGGAGCACACCAAGCGTTGGGTTCTGTACATGTTCTCATTCAGCCTTAATCTTAGTCAGGATAAGGGAGAGAGGCATCTGAAGCCTTTTCTTCTGATCAATCAAGGTGTTTGTTTTCTATAAAACAGCAGCTGACAGTCAAGCTGCAAGTCAATTATGTTAATGCACTTATTCCATTGTTATTTGTATAGCAACAGCTCATTTATAGGAACTTGGCAGATGCACCACATTCCATATTTAAAAAGGAAGTTCCATTAAGCAAGTGTTAAATCTTCCCAAGTTCACATGATCAAGTTCTGTAGTAACAAGGCCACTCACCCAGTGGTGTTCAAACTCCACAGAGACTAGAGCTGGGCCAAAAGATCGAGCAGGGTTGATGCCACATCCAGTGTAACTAATCTGTTTAGGCAAATTGGATTAGGTCAGTGAGGTGTCTGGCTATTCCTCAAATGGAAGGCTTCCAAAAATTAGCATTTTGAGCTAAAACAAAGACCTACTCCTACAAGGTGAGCCAGAACCACAGAGAGCCCACAGGCAAATGGAGCTGAACCAGCTATGTTGTCCCTCCTTTTATCCACTGTTGCTAGGACACATAGCACCAGTTGGAGTGTGAGGAGAAACTCAATTCCAAAGCCTTGTCCTGGACTGACACCATTCAGCTGCAGAATGAACAGTTGGTTTTAACCACTGGGATTTTGCTAGTCACAAGAATATCTTGCCCAACACTCTGGGCTGGATGTTTAAACACTAGTGGCCAGTTACCCCTCATACCATTCACAAGGAATGATCCAGCATTTTGAGAGAGGCAAAAACCTTAATCAGGCCATTTTGGGGTCTGCTGTTGCACTTAGAACAAGACTACCACAGAGGCTAAAGGAATAATATTGGCAAGGGGGCTTAGCTAGCATGAAGCCAGATGTGACAGCAAGAGTATGGTTGAACAGTGGATGGAAGAAGAGTCAGCTGACCAACGTAACCCTCAACCAAACCCCTGCTGCCAAAACAGGTTTATAAAGCTTGGTTTAGTTTGTTCAATAATCCAGGTGATTGAAAAATTGGGGCAGTTAGAAGGAGCACTTAAAGCCACACCCACCCTGTTCAAGGTCAAACCACTTTTTTTTTGGGGGGGGGGGGAAGCAGCACAGACAAATTACTATTTGATTCAATGGAACTATTGTAGTGTCTTGAAGTTACAGCTAGTGACACTAGTCAGATTAAGTAGAGTTACTCACCTTGTTCAGCCCAAGTGAACCTACTACTGATGGTCTCACTCCCAGAACAATGCCACTAGCAATCACAGCCCCAATCACCTGAGCCAGAATGTACCACAATGCCCTGCACATGCTAATCTGGCAGCTAACCAACATAGCAAGTGTGACAGCTGGATTCAGGTGGGCTCCACTGATATGGCCCAAACTTTGAACTAAGACAGCGATAGCTAGCCCAAATGCTAATGCTACCTTTACTTCCTGATCAGGATAGCTGCTGTTCCCATTCCCAATTGCTGCAGAAATGCCACAAAAGACAAACACAGTTGTCCCTATCAGCTCTGCAAGGGCAGCACGCCAAAAACCCAAACCCTGTAGTTCTTTCTTCATTGTGCTCTAATCCAACCAGCTAAGCTGTTGCATGAGTAGCAGCTTCTGTTATTTCAACTATTTCCTGTGGTACGTCACTCATTCTTCATTGGTCTCTCAATATGATTGGCTAAACAATTTGTTAGTCTTTCAATTAGCTCTCTCAATTAATCAGGCTTTCCTCTAAATCCATTTTGCTCAGAACCACGAAGCAGCTTCTTGTGACTTTTTTTTGTGCCCAAAATAAACAAATAATTAGCATGACATGGATATTTGGATGGAGGTATGGATAAATCCATACAAATATAAATCACAAATGTTGTATTTAATCATTTATTTAAACATTTATTTGAAGATTTCTTGAAAGACATTTTTACTGAAGGATTTGATGCAATATTTTGACCTGTTGTTTAGAAAAAAGAAACGTATATAACCCAAGATCAAAGTGGTTCTTTGTTATCAAGAAGGGTTCCAAGCAGAAGCTGGGGAATAATAATTGTCAAATTAACCCTTAAAAAGAAAACAATTATTAAGAATTAAGCATTTGTACTTCACACTTACACAGCTAATACACACACTCATCTCATTATCTCTAGCCGCTTTATCGTGTTCTACAGGGTCGCAGGCAAGCTGGAGCCTATCCCAGCTGACTACGGGCGAAAGGCGGGGTACGCCCTGGACAAGTCGCCAGGTCATCACAGGGCTGACACATAGACACAGACAACCATTCACACTCACATTCACACCTACGGTCAATTTAGAGTCACCAGTTAACCTAACCTGCATGTCTTTGGACTGTGGGGGAAACAGGAGCACCCGGAGGAAACCCACGCGGACACAGGGAGAACATACAAACTCCGCACAGAAAGCCCCTCGCCGGCCACGGGGCTCGAACCTGGACCTTCTTGCTGTGAGACAACAGCGCTAACCACTACACCACCGTGCCGCCCTAATACACACACTGTGAGGAAAAATAAATCTTCTTCAAGGGTTCACTGGAAAAATAATACTGGAACCTTTTTCTGATGTGTGCAGACACACGCTTAATATTTCTTTGACACATTGTCTGTATTTGAAATTAAGGTTACTGCCTTGTTGCCTCACAGCCACAATAAAAAAACATCTTTTCAGGCAGGACTTTCAGCTGGAGGCATCTTCTAAGGATGTCCAAATGACCTTGTAGGATAGCATTTATGGTAATGCTGTGTAACTAAACCAAAGATCTAGCTAGTTAGGTAACTGATGCCTCACAAATCATATCAAGCTAATTTATTTGCTTCCATTCAAAAAATGTAAATAAATGTGGGGTTACAATGTTTATTTCACATTAACTTTTTTTTTCTAAGCAGAAAACAAAGCCAAAAAAATTATATTTGTATACAAAATCACATTTCTATGAAGTTTGGTCCACGATCTTTTTTTTTTTTTCCTGTTGCTTTTGGGAGCTAATGCACAGATTTATGGGAAATAGGCAGCATCGAGCAATGAAGTTTCAACTGGGGGCAATTACAAGGCATCTTAGAAGACCAGAAAAGAGAATTTGATCAGCTTCAAGTGTGTTTTTGCCTCCAGTTCATCCAGAGACTCCTCACTGCACCCATGAAGCTAGTATGGAAAGCAGCAGCCTATGGAGTGCTATGCATGGTGGGAGGACTGGGGCTGAACAGAACTCTGTTTTAATGGACACAAGAACACTGGACACTGCTGGATTATACTTTTTCATCATTGACTTTTTAAAATATGGATTTTTATTTTTTAAATCAGTGTAGAATGTTACACTGGCTGCTGGAAGAGCCCGTAGTTCATGGTGGGCATTTGGACATTTTTGGTGTGAGCACTCCCACACTGTCCAGGGTTATGGATTCCTCAGGGATAGTAACACTCCAGTAGCTGGTAAACATCATGGGGACAAACCTATCATGGGTAGAGGACCTGGCAGCATGCACGGGACTGTGATCTCTGCTTATTGTCAATCAGTTATTACATTGCTGGAGGTCCACCCTAACATCTGAGGAGCGTGCTCAGCTGAAGGACTATGAAGCCAGTGAGACCGGTCTTGCAGAGAAGGAAATTTTTCCCCAGCTGAGCATAGCTCCAGACCTAGACAGGTGTGGTGGCCACCTCTTGGATTGCAGAGGCAAGGGGAAATGAACTTTGGGACTATGAGCAAAATCTTTGAGCAAAACCCCAGGCTCAGGTAGTGGACTTCTTCTGGCATGGTCTACACTGGATTCCTGCCCAATGAGGCAGCGGGGCAGGGGCTGGTCCAGTTAGCAAGCAGAACTGTAGTCTTTTGCCTGTTAAATCTTCTTAACAAGGTGGTTCAGTGCATATTCGTCAAACAGAATTCAGCGGATTTCCATTCAGGGAATCCTCTCTAGATATTTTAGCCTTGCATGTGGGGTGCTTCAGGGTTTCTGTTTGGGACTCCTTCTGTTTATTGTCTACATGTCAAGGCTATTTGATGTTATAGAGAAACATCTCCTGGTAGTCCATTGCTCTGCAGATGATATTCAGATTTACCTAAGTTTTAAGCCAGATGGTGAGATAAATCAAGATGCTGCAATGAGGGCAATGGAAGTATGTATTGCAGATATTCGTAGGTGGATGACTTGTGACAGGCTCTTATTAAATGATGACAAAACTGAAGTGTTACTGACTGGGTCTACGTACCATCTTAGTAAGATAGATCTGAATTGTAGTTTGTGTGTTGGTGATAATCATATTAGTCCTGTTACCAGTGCCTGGAATTTAGGTGTCTGTTTTGTTGATAAAATGTCTATGTCAGTGCATATTACAAAGGCATGTGGCAGTGCATTTATTTTTTATTTGCATAATATTATGAGAATTAAGAAGTATTTGTCTTGGGAAAGTCTGTGTACACTTGTCCATGCTTTTATTATATCTTGTCTTGATTACTGTAATAGTTTAATGTGTGGACTTCCTAATGTACAGATCACTAAGTTACAGCATGTACAGAATGCTGCTGCTTCAAGATTGATCATGGACATACCCGAGTATTCTCATATAACTATGGCACTTTATGAACTTCACTGGGTGCCTGTTATGCATAGAATTTCTTTTGAGATTCTTGTTGTTACTCTTAAAGCTATTCATGGACTGGCTCCATCATACGTTAATGATCTAATTAGTATTAAGCAAAAGAGCTCATACTGTTTACGATCTAATAATAGTTCAATGTTAGAAGGTCCTCGGGAAATCATGCGTAAAACACAGGGTGCTAGTTCCTTTATTCACAGTGGTGCTTGAAAGTTTGTCAACCCTTTAGAATTCGTAATATTTCTGCATTATTATGACCTAAAACATCAGATTTTCACACAAGTCCTAAAAGTAGATAAAGAGAACCCAGTTAAACAAATGAGACAAAAATATTATACTTGGTCATTTATGTATTGAGGAAAATGATCCAATATTACATACCTGTAAGTGGCAAAAGTATGTGAACTTTTGCTTTCAGTATCTGGTGTGACCACCTTGTGCAGCAATAACTGCAACTAAACATTTCCAGTCACTGTTGATCAGTCCTGCACACCGGCATGGAGGAATTTTAGCCCATTACTCCGTACAGAACAGCTTCAACTCTGGGATGTTGGTGGGTTTCCTCACATGAACTGCTTGCTTCAGGTCCTTCCACAACATTTCAATTGGATTAAGATCAGGACTTTGACTTGTCCATTCCAAAACATTAACTTTATTCTTCTTTAACCATTCTTTGGTAGAACGACTTGTGTGCTTAGGGTCGTTGTCTTGCTGCATGACCCACCTTCTCTTGAGATTCAGTTCATGGACAGATGTCCTGACATTTTTCTTTAGAATTCGCTGGTATAATTCAGAATTCATTGTTCCATCAATACTGGCAAGCCATCCTGGCCAAGATGCAGCAAAACAGGCCCAAACCATGATAAGTACCACCTCCATGTTTCACAGATGGGATAAGGTTCTTATGCTGGAATGCAGCGTTTTCCTTTCTCCAAACATAACGCTTCTCATTTAAACCAAAAATTAAACCAAAAAGTTCTATTCTGCTCTCATCCGTCCACAAAATTTTTTCCAACAGCTTTCTGACTTGTCCACGTGATCTTTAGCAAACTGCAGATGAGCAGCAATATTATTTTTTGAGAGCAGTGGCTTTCTCCTTGCAACCCTGCCATGCACACCATTGTTGTTCAGTGTTCTCCTGATGGTGGACTTATGAACATTAACATTAGCCAATGTGAGAGAGGCCTTCAGTTGCTTAGAAGTTACCTTGGGGTCCTTTGTGACCTCACCGACTATTACATGCCTTGCTCTTGGAGTGAGCTTTGTTGGTCGACCACTCCTGGGGAGGGTAACAATGGTCTTGAATTTCCTCCATTTGTACACAATCTGACTGTGGATTGTTGGAGTCTAAACTATTTAGAGATGGTTTTGTAGCCTTTTCCAGCCTGATGAGCATCAACAATGCTTTTTCTGAGGTCCTCAGAAATCTCCTTTGTTCTTGCCATGATACAGTTCCACAAACATGTGTTGTGAAAATCAGACTTTGATAGATCCCTGCCCTTTCAATAAAACAGGGTTCCCACTCACACCTGATTGTCATCCCATTGATTGAAAACACCTGACTCTAGTTTCACTTTCAAATTAACTGCTAAACCTAGGGGTTCACATACTTTTGCCACTCACAGATATGTAATATTGGATAATTTTCCTCAATACATATATGACCAAGTATAATATTTTTGTCTCATTTGTTTAACTGGGTTCTCTTTATCTACTTTTAGGACTTGTGTGAAAATCTGATGACGTTTTAGGTCATATTTATGCAAAAATATAGAAAATTCTAAAGGGTTCACAAACTTTCAAGCACCACTGTATGCTGCACCAACTTTATGGAACAGCATTCCTCCCCGTCTCTGTGAAATTAAATCACTTTTTGTTTTTAAATATAAGTTGAAGACATTTGTTTATGGCTGCATTTTAATTTTTATGAATTTTATTATTTCTGGTGGTACTACTTTATTTTATTTCAATGTATCTTTTATTATATGATTAATTATATTTTAGCTATTGTATTTTTGGATTATTGGTTGTACTGATCTATATTTTTGACATTGTAAAGTGCTGTTGATCATTGTACGTAAATTGCGCTATGCAAGTTAAGAAATTACGATTTTTACAAGGTTAACCTGAGTAAAAGGGTGGACACCCCATGGCAAAATGTACTTAGTCTTAATGATATTATCAAACCAGAATGGAGGGCACTGTGCAAACCACCACTGACCAAAAAAGTTGCTGACCTCCTGTGGAGGAGTGTACATGATATTTTCTCTGTAAATTCTTTTATCTCCATTTTAAACCCTGAGGTCACACAAGAGTGTCTGTTTTGTTCACAGAAGGAAAACATTTTTCATGCTTTTATACTAACCCAATTTCCAGAAAAGTTGGGATATTTTCAAACATGCAATAATAACAAAAATCTGTCATTTGTTAATTCACGTGAACCTTTATTTAACTGAGAAAAGCATACAAAGAAAAGATTTTCAATACATTTTCTGGCCAACTTACCTGTATTTTGGAAATATAAACAAAGTTAAAATTTGATGCCTGCAACACACTAAAAAAAAAAAGTTGACAGCCACAGGTGTTACATCCCCTTTCCTTTTAAAAACACTTTTCAATCATATGGGGCCTGAGGGTACTCATTGTTGCAGTTTTGTAATTGGAATTTTTGTCCATTTTTGCTTGATGCAAGTCTTCAGCTGCTCAAAAGGTTGTGGTTGCAGTTGTCTGATTCTCCTTTTCATGACTCACCATATATTTTCAATAGGAGACAGAGCTGGTCCAGACAATTCACTTCATATGTCATAATTCGTTGATTAAGATCCATCTGTGTGCAAACAAAGTGTCACATGATGTCTGTATAACTCAACCTGTTCTGGAAGGACCCTGACTCTGCAACACCACTAAGCAAGCAACATGAAAACGAAGGAGCACTCCAAATATATGAGAGACAAAATGATGAAGTAGTATGGATCAGGGCTGGGTTAAAAAAAAAAAAAATCCAAAACTTTGAATATTCCATGGAGCACATTAATCAGAATTGCAATAAAGACACCAAAGGTAACACTGAAGGAGCTGCAATGATCCAGTGCAGAGATAGGAGTATCTGTCCATAGGACCACTTTAAGCCATGCACTCCACCGAGTGGGGCTTTATGAAAGAGTGGCCAGAAAAAAGTAACTGCTGAAGAAAACACATTTGGAGTTTGCCCAACAGCATGTGGCAGACTCCCCAAACATATGAAAGAAGATTCTCAAACATATAAAAGAAGGTTTGAGACTGGGACGAAGGTTCACGTTCCAGCAGGACAATGACCCGGAACGTACTGCTAAAGCTACACTGGAGTGGTTTAAAGGGAAATATTTAAATGTCTTGGAATTGCCTAATCAAAGCCCAGACCTCAATCTAATTGAGAATCTGTGGCAGAACCTGAAGATTGCTGTACACCAACGCAACCCATCTAACTTGAAGGAGTTGGAGCAGTTTTGCCTTGAGGAATGGGCAAAAATCCCAGTGGCTAGATGTGCTAAGCTAATAGAGACATACCCCAAGAGACTTGCAGCTGTAATTGCTGTGAAAGGTGGCTCTCCAAAGTATTGACTTGGGCGGGAGGGTTGAGTACCTATGCACACTCCAGATTTCTGGGGTTTTTTTTAATCTTAATTATTTCTAATCTGCGGGTGCTGAAGAAGGCAACTGGACTTGCTTGAAATCCTTAAAGGATAGGATTTCTCTGATGGCAGAGAAAGCCAATGACCCACAGATCACCCTACTGACCCTCTAGGTTGTTAACGCCATTCACTCTCAGCCTCCTGTGACCCTAACAATCTACAGGATGGCTGAGAGGGTCAATGACCCATGTGACCTCAATGACTCTCCTTAGGGTTGCTTTTGGTCCACTAGAGGATAAGTACCTAAAACTCCTCACTAGTCAGACAGAACTGATAAAGCCTTTTGGATGAGAGGTGAAATGTCTTCAAAGATTTCAAGCAAGATCAGCTGCCTTCCTTAGTACCTATGGATTACGATGACCTGGATGACTGAGAACCTTCACAGACATCTTAATTATTGCTTGTGTCACAATTAAAAAAAAATAAAAATAGTAAAAAAAAATTGCACTTTTAAAGTGGTAGGCATGTTGTGCAAATCAAATGCTGTTAACCCCGGTGTCTTGATTTTTGCAAAACACTGTAAATGGAGAAAAATAAAAACCCCAAAGACTAAGTCATCATGACCAGGCTAGACAGTACACAGCCTGGGTTGGTCAAGACTGCTAAGACAGCTACGTGATTATAAAGTAGGCAGGGAAGCAGGGGAGACATGCAGCCTGAAGAGCTGGGTCTTCAGTCTGCACTTGAAGGTGGTCAGGGAGTCAGCAGTTCTGACCTCAATGGGAAGGTCATTCCACCAGTGGGGAGCCGGGACAGGCAGCAGTCTTGAGTCGGCTGGGCAGGATCAGAAAGGAGGAGGCGGCCAGATAACCAGTAGCAGCAGAGCATAGGGATCTGGTTGGTGTGTTGTGTCAGATCAGACTCTGGAGGTATGCTGGACCTGACCCGTTGACTGCCTGGGAAGCTTGCACCAACTTCTTAAATTTGACGTGAGCTGTGACAGGCAGCCAGTGAAGAGTAGCAAGGAGAGGGGTAGTGTGAGAAGAGCAAGGCAGGTTGGAGACCAGGCAGGCTGCAGCATTCTGGATGAGATGAACGGGTCTGGTGGCAGATGCTGGGAGGCCGGCGAGGAGAGAGTTTCAGTTGCCCAAGCAGGAGAGAACCAGCGCTTGGACCAGGAGCTGAATAAAGTAGGTAGTGAGGAAGAGGCAGAGCTAATATGTATATAAGCTCATGGTGTTCTAAAAAAAAAAAGTCTTAATAAATAAAGATGTTGCTGCTCCTGTAAATGTGCTGATGTAGCATGCTGTCCTCTGATTTGTGTGTGAGAGGAACACACACATTTCTATTGCATACTAAAGTTTAGCTGTATTTTGGCTATGTTTGAGATCAATGATCTGATATTTCATCATTTCTATTCCAGTCTGTGGGACTGTAATCTGACAGAGGAAAACTGTAGAGTTCTCTCCTCAGTTCTCAGCTCAAATACCCCCAGTCTGATACCCCTTTTCCACCAAATCAGTTCCAGGGCTGGTTCGGAGCCAGTGCTTGTGCTGGTTCACAACTCGTTCAACTTGCGAGCCAGCTGAGAACCAGTTTGCTTTTCCATAGCTCGCGGGGCTAAGCGGAGCCACGTCATTACGTCGCTGCATACGTCATTACGTCGCTGTATACGTCAGTTACGTCGCTGTATACGGAAGTTACGGCGCTACGTTTGCATAAACCTTGGCGTGAATATCAAAGCAAAAACAACACGGAAGAAGCAGTAGCGGCAACAACAATAATAAATTACTTCGCGTTTGTACAGCTGCTGCTTCTCATCGCTTAAAAATGGTGATCTTTCGCGGTCTTGTTATTGTTGTTGGTCTTAACAACTCCGCCCTCCCGCTGACGTAAGTGGTTCTTTCCTCTGGCCCAGCAGAGAGTTGGTGCTAGCCTGGAACCGGTTTTTCTGGCCCCAGAGCCAGTTCTTTGTCAGTGGAAACAGAAAACCCGGTTCCAAACTAAGCACTGGCCCCGATCCAGCCCTGGAACTGCTTTGGTGGAAAAGGGGCATGTGAGAACTGAACCTGAGTGGAATTTACCTGCAGGATTCAGGAGTAGCGCTGCTTTCTGCTGGACTGGAGAATCCACACTGTACACTGGAGAAACTGAGGTGTACACACACACACAGTGTACTTGTCACACCCCTGGAAGGGAATGGCCACATTAATGTTATTTTATGCAAATTAATGGGACAATTTCATTAATGTATGTGTTTCAGTTTCAGTTTAAAAGTGAAAAACCAGTTAAAAGGGGTAATTTTAGTTTAAAAGCAGTGGGGCGGAACATTTGTTGTTGCTTCAGGTGTTCGGGGGGGACGGTAAGGGAGCCCCACCTCCCGCCTCTCCCTCAGACACATTCTGGAGGAAAATGGAGACGCATCCTGTCTTCCTTATTCTGCTTTCCACCTGCTTTTACACGTCAGTCAACGGTGTGTTAACTTTAAAAAATTGTTTTTATTTTACTGCTTTTTATCACTGCTAACATAAACAAGAGAGGTTCAGATGGTTTGCCGAAGTTATTGCCGGAGAAACGTAACAGTAAAGGGAGAAATTTCCCACATGGCCGCCATTACGGGTTGAGCTCATCTTGGCTTAGCACTTGCTAACGTGGGCCTGTACACTTTACACACGTACAAACAGCGGGTTATTATTTGTATCTTTCCTTTAATGTATTTTTTGTTAAGGTGTGAATAATTTATGTTATAATTAAAAGTGACTGAGTTGATTAGCTGATGTAGCACAAGCATGCAATTTTGTGTAGCTGAGAGACGTACTTAAAGGAACAGTCCACCGTACTTCCATAATGAAATATGCTCTTAACTGAATTGAGACGAGCTGCTCCGTACCTGTCCGAGCTTTGCGCGACCTCCCAGTCAGTCAGACGCGCTGTCACTCCTGTTAACGATGTAGCTAGGCTCAGTATGGCCAATGGTATTTTTTGGGGCTGTAGTTACAGTGCTCAGCGTAAATGAGTACACCCCCTTTGAAAAGTAACATTTTAAACCATATCTCAATGAACACAAACAATTTCCAAAATGTTGACAAGACAAAGTTTAATATAACATCTTGTTAACTTATAACGTGAAAGTAAGGTTAATAATATAAACTAAGATTACACATTTTTCAGTTTTACTCAAATTAGGGTGGTGCAAAAATGAGTACACCCCACAACAAAAACTACTACATCTAGTACTTTGTATGGCCTCCATGATTTTTAATGACAGCACCAAGTCTTCTAGGCATGGAATGAACAAGTTGGCGACATTTTGCAACATCAATCTTTTTCCATTCTTCAACAATGACCTCTTTTAGTGACTGGATGCTGGATGGAGAGTGATGCTCAACTTGTCTCTTCAGGATTCCCCAAAGAAAATAATTTCTTTACACCACAAAGGTGAAGGCTACAAGAAGATCAGCAAAGCTTTACTTATCAGTCAGAATACTGTAGCAAAAGTGGTACAAACATTTAAGAAAGCTGGAACTGCAACCATCTCACAGAGACGTCCAGGTCGTCCACGGAAGTTAACACCTCGACAGGAGCGTCTTCTGATGAGAAGGGTTGAAGAAAATCGGCATGCACGTTCACTGCAGTTATCTAAAGAAGTAGAAAGCCAAACTGGGGTGACTATTTCCCGTGACACAATACGGCGTACACCGCAGAGGAATGGCATGCATGGATGCCGTCCACAAAAGAAGCCTCTCCTAAAGCCCAGGCACAAAAAAGCCCGCCTAGAGTTTGCCAGGGCCCATACTGACAAAGATGAAGACTACTGGTACTCTATACTCTAGAGTGATGAGACCAAGATAAATGTTTTTGGAACTGATGGCTTCAAAACTGTATGGCGTCGCAAAGGTGAGGAATACAAAGAAAAATGCATGGTGCCTACAGTGAAACACGGTGGTGGCAGTGTCCTTACGTGGGGCTGCATGAGTGCTGCTGGTGTCGGGGAGCTGCATTTCATTGATGGCATCATGAATTCACAGACGTATTGCTCTATACTGAAAGAGAAGATGCTACCATCACTCCGTGCCCTTGGTCGTCATGCACTTTTCCAACATGACTAAACACACATCTAAGGCCACTGTTGGATTTCTGAAGAAGAACAGGGTGAAAGTGATTCAGTGGCCAAGTATGTCTCCTGATCTGAACCCAATCGAACACCTATGGGGAATTCTGAAGAGACAAGTTGAGCATCACTCTCCATCCAGCATCCAGTCACTAAAAGAGGTCATTGTTGAAGAATGGAAAAAGATTGATGTTGCAAAATGTCGCCAACTTGTTCATTCCATGCCTAGAAGACTTGGTGCTGTCATTAAAAATCATGGAGGCCATACAAAGTACTAGATGTAGTAGTTTTTGTTGTGGGGTGTACTCATTTTTGCACCACCCTAATTTGAGTAAAACTGAAAAATGTGTAATCTAAGTTTATATTATTAACCTTACTTTCATGTTATAAGTTAAACAGATGTTATATTAAACTTTGTCTTTTCAACATTTTGGAAATTGTTTGTGTTCATTGAGATATTGTTTAAAATGTTACTTTTCAAAGGGGCTGTACTCATTTACGCTGAGCACTGTAGATGCGACCAAACTCTTCCGCGTTTTTCCTGTTTACATAGGTTTATATGACCAGTGATATGAAACAAGTTCAGTTACACAAATTGAAACGTAGCGATTTTCTATGCTATGGAAAGTCTGCACTATAATGACAGGCGTACTAACACCTTCAACGCTTCGGCAGCGCATTGATACGGAGCTCAGATATCAATGCGCTGCCGAAGCGTGCAGAAGGTGTTAGTACGCCTGTCATTATAGTGCGGACTTTCCATAGCATAGAAAATCGCTACGTTTCAATTTGTGTAACTGAACTTGTTTCATATCACTGGTCATATAAACCTATGTAAACAGGAAAAATGCGGAAGAGTTTGGTCGCATCTAACTACAGCCCCAAAAAATACCATTGGCCATACTGAGCCTAGCTACATTGCTAACAGGAGTGACAGCGTGTCTGACTGACTGGGAGGTCGCGCAAAGCTCGGACAGGTACGGAGCAGCTTGTCTCAATTCAGATAAGAGCATATTTCATTATGGAAGTATGGTGGACTGTTCCTTTAAAGGGCCCACGCGTCCAACATGCTGGATTTTCATAATGCACTGTGAATAGCGATTTCTAGCAGTAAATTACTGAAAAAAAGACAAACATGTAATGTATTTACTTATTTTGGTTATTGAATATGACTGTAAAGAGAAATGTGAAGATTAGAGAAACTGAAGGAGTTTATAGAGAACAGATGTGGAATATTTAAATGTACATGATGTGAACAAAGAATTGGCTGAATTGAATGGCAAAGATTGATGTTTGATTAGAAAAGCTTTTGTTTTATGGAAAATAAATCAGACTCCGACACATTCTGGAGGAAAATGGAGACGCATCCTGTCTTCCTTATTCTGCTTTCCACCTGCTTTTACAGGTAATTTATTTGTAACCGTGGTCCCTGTTCATGGGACCCGTAACATACTGTATGTAAAGATTGTGCGTGTTGTGTACTAAAGCTGAATAATTTATGCTGTAACTGTGAGATGTTTTTCTCTGTAGGTTGTCAAACTGCAGTGTTACAGGTGAAGGTTTTGCTGCTCTGGTTTCAGCTCTGAGGTCAAAACCCTCATCACCCCTGAGAGAACTGAATCTGAACTCCAATAATCCAGGACAGTCAGGAATAAAGCTGCTCTCTGATCTACTGAAGGATCTACACTGCACACTGGAGAAATTACAGTGAGTTACTGACTGTTTCTATACACACCCATGCGCACAGTGAATCTCTTGAACCCCTCACCCTAACCTTGCTTTCAGTTACCAAAAGGAAATATTTGGCCCGCCCTTGTTTGTTTGTTTGCATGAAATTATTTTCAGTTCGGAAATTTCAATGAAGACATTTGATATTTGACTTTACACATTTCACAAAACCACACACAAAGTGCAGAACTCCTTATATATCCTACAAAATGAAGCACTGCATTCAAAACTAGGAATGTGTTTAAGTAACACAAGGCCCCTCCCGACAGCATTTTTGTACGCGGTCATGCAGCCATCATGAATGGTCAGTTACCTAGATTTTTCCATGATATTTTTCTGGAAAGTTAATCACATTGTCTGTCAAAAAGCTTATTATGGCATTCGAAAAAAAAGCAGATCAGTCTGCTGATCTGTCATAGGTTTTTGTCATTTTCACCGTAGAAAGCATGGAAGGAACAGAGGAGGCCAAAGATAGGAGACCAATCTATACTGTCAATTTATTGGAGAACATATGCCATTAGCCTTATAATTACACACAGTGTCAATGATATTGAGAGCATTACATTACAATGCAGAGCATGCACAATGAATATCAAGTGTTTCATATTTCAAGTTTTTTCAAGGCATTTTTGGCATTTCAGAAGAAATAACCCACAACATGTTAAACGAGAACACGAATGGAATACATTCTCAGAGAAATCCAGCCCTTTCAGCTGCTGCCATGGCAGTTGGATCGATGCCCGGTTTATGAAATAAAAGTCACTTTTCTAGTATGAAATGTTGACAGATTGTATCGAAATTGTAGCCAGGTTGAGAAAAGGGCATCCACAATACATTTCCGCCCATAAATGCTTGCTCCATGCCTTTGCATTTCCTGGAGTTTGGTGACACGAAGGGTCATGAATCCACACAAGTGAATCTCTATATAAATGTGTGGTGACGAAGACTGGTTGATGGAATAAAAGTCAGTGAACATTCAGTCCCAGCCTTCAAATTTCTCTCTCAGGAAAGGGACAACAACAACTATAACTGTGCAGTGCACTGCACCGTGCAAAGGGCACTGGGAAATGAGTAACCGATCACTTTTCCTAAGAACACTGCTCGGGAATTTCCATCATCAAGTTTCCTCCTTGCGGAGACTTTTTATCATGGTTCAAGCGAGACTCGTGACAGATTTATTTTTTCTAATACAGTTTACAAACCCCATTAATTTTGGCACCCTTATAATTTCGTTTGTGTGTGTCTATACAATCTGCACACAGGTACGAGAACACAAATGGAATACAGTCTCAGAGAAATTCAACCCATTCAGTGACTGTCATGGCGGCTGGATAGATACCCGGTTCATTAAATAAAAGTCACTTTTCTCGCATAAAATGTTGACAGATTATATCGAAATATAGCCAAGTCGAGAAACAGGCATTCACAATAAATTTCTGCCCGTTAATGCTCGTCCCACGCCTTCGTATTTCCTGGAGTTTGGTGACAAGAATGATCATGAATCCGTGCAAGTGAATCTCTACAGTGGTGCTTGAAAGTTTAGTTTATGACAAAACCCTTTAGAATTTTATATATTTCTGCATAAATATGGCCTAAAACAACATCAGATTTTCACACAAGTCCTAAAAGTAGATCAAGAGAACCCAGTTAAACAAATGAGACAAAAATATTATATTTAGTCATTTATTTATTGAGGAAAATGATTCAATATTACAATACATATCTGTGAGTGGCAAAAGTATGTGAATCTCTAGGATTAGCAGTTAATTTGGAGGTGAAATTAGAGTCAGGAGTTTTCAATCAATGGGATGACAATCAGGTGTGAGTGGGCACCCTGTTTTATTTAAAGAACAGGGATCTATCAAAGTCTGATCTTCACAACAGGTGTTTGTGGAAGTGTATCATGGCACAAACAGAGGAGATTTCTGAGGACCTCAGAAAAAGCGTTGTTGATGCTCATCAGGCTGGAAAAGGTTACAAAACCATCTCTAAAGAGTTTGGACTCCACCAATCCACAGTCAGACAGATTGTGTACAAATGGAGGAAATTCAAGACCACTGTTACCCTCCCCAGGAATGGTCGACCGACAAAGATCATTCCAAGAGCAAGGCGTGTAATAGTCAGCGAGGTCACAAAGGACCCCAGGGTAACTTCTAAGCAACTGAAGGCCTCCCTCACATTAGCCAATGTTAAATGTTCATGAGTCCACCATCAGGAGAACACTGAACAACAATGGTGTGCATGGCAGGGTTGCAAGGAGAAAGCCACTGCTCTCCAAAAATAACATTGATGCTCATCTGCAGTTTTGGTTTAAATGAGAAGCGTTATTTTTGGAGAAAGGAAAACACTGCATTCCAGCATAAGAACCTTATCCCATCTGTGAAACATGGTGGTGTTAGTTATCATGGTTTGGGCCTGTTTTGCTGCATCTTGGCCAGGATGGCTTGCCATCATTGATGGAACAATGAATTCTGAATTATACCAGCGAATTTTAAAGGAAAATGTCAGGACATCTGTCCATGAACTGAATCTCAAGAGAAGGTGGGTCATGCAGCAAGACAACGACCCTAAGCACACAAGTCATTCTAACAAAGAGTGGTTAAAGAAGAATAAAGTTAATGTTTTGGAATGGCCAAGTCAAAGTCCTGACGTTAATCCAATCGAAATGTAGTGGAAGGATCTGAAGCGAGCGGTTCATGTGAGGAAACCCACCAAGATCCCAGAGTTGAAGTTGTTCTGTATGGAGAAATGGGTTAAAATTCCTCCAAGCCAGTGTGCAGGACTGAACAACAGTTACCGGAAATATTTCATTGCAGTTATTGCTGTACAAGAGGGTCACACCAGATACTGAAAGCAAAGGTTCATATACTTTTGCCACTCACAGATATGCAATATTGGATCATTTTCCTCAATAAATAAATGACCAAGTATAATATTTTTGTCTCATTCGGTTAACTGGGTTCTCTTTATCTACTTTTAGGACTTGTGTGAAAATCTGATGTTTTAGGTTATCTCATCTCATCATCTCTAGCCGCTTTATCCTGATCTACAGGGTCGCAGGCAAGCTGGAGCCTATCCCAGCTGACTATGGGCGAAAGGCGGGGTACACCCTGGACAAGTCGCCAGGTCATCACAGGGCTGACACATAGACACAGACAACCATTCACACTCACATTCACACCTACGGTCAATTTAGAGTCACCAGTTAACCTAACCTGCATGTCTTTGGACTGTGGGGGAAACCGGAGCACCCGGAGGAAACCCACGCGGACACAGGGAGAACATGCAAACTCCACACAGAAAGGCCCTCGCCGGCCACGGGGCTGGAACCCGGACCTTCTTGCTGTGAGGCGACAGCACTAACCACTACACCACCGTGCCGCCCGTTTTAGGTCATATTTATGCAAAAATATAGAAAATTCTAAAGGGTTCACAAACTTTCAAGCACCACCGTATATAAATGAGTGGAATATTTTTCCAATAATGGAGGATGTGCTGTGCATTTGTGTGGGGCAGCCACGGTCTAAAGGTTAGCGATACAGCCATGGTCCCAAAAGGTCACTGGTTCGATTCCCTGGACAGGCAAAGCACCTAACCCCAACTGTTCCCCAGGTGCTGGGTATATGTGTGTGCTCACTGTATGTCGCTCTGGCTAAGAGTGTCTGCTCACTGTTTGATTTGTTGTGGAGAAAAGGAAAATGTTTTGTTTCTTCACACATTTTTGTCTAATTGAACAGTTTCTCTCTGCATACAGAACTATGATGAAAAGCCCACCAAAGACAAAATTGCTTTTGATTGAGGAAAAAGTGCATAGCTGGTTGGACAACAATGTGGTAATATGAAGTGTGTGCCATTTGATTTGGTGCAAAAGTTTGATTTTGTTAAGTGTTTATGTAGTTTTGAATGTAATGTTTCATTTTGCAGGACAGACAAGGAGTTTTGCGCTTTGGGTTTGTGGTTTTGTGAACTGTGTTCAATGTTTTGAGAAAATGAGCCCTGTTTTCAAAATCGCATTTCAGCAATCATACAAAAAAATAATTATAAATATTTAGCTGTGTGTGTGAGGACACTTTATGATTTACGGTGCTTAACCTTGTCATTCTGTCCTGTTCTGTGTCTTACAGCATTGAGATCTGAATCATTCACATTCAGATGTTCCAGAATAATAACCGTGACCAGACGCGCAGCTTGAAAACAGGCAAGGCAGGCAACTGCTTGGGGCCCCCTGGCCCCCGAAAGTCAGGGCCCGAGGGCTTATTTTTGTTCTTTACCAGTGTATTTTCACATTTGGAATTTAAAAAACTTTGGTTTCATACATTTTTCGTTGGTTTCAGATATTCCAGAACAATAACCATGACTGATCACATCCTTTATCTACTCAGCTCCACATTACTTCAGACTGTAATGATGCACTCACTGACCACTTTAATATGAACTTGCTCTTGATTCTATAATTCCTGTTCTTGGCTGCAGGAGTGGAACCCAATGTACGTTTCTGCTCACCATGACTGTAAAGAGTTGCTGTGAGTTACTACTTGGGTGGCACAGTGGTGAGCACCTTCACCTCACAGCAAGAAAGTTCTGGGTTCAAGCCCACTGGCCAACGGGGGCTTTTCTGTGTCAATTTCGCATGTTCTACCCGTGTCCGCGTGGGTTTCGTCTGGATGCACCAATTTCCCCCACAGTTCAAAGACATGCGGCAAGGTTAACGCGGGGTGGCCTTGGGCTGAAGTGCCGTTGGGCAAGGCACCTTACCCCCAACTGCTCCCCAGGTGCTGTAGCATGGCTGCCTATTGCTCTGGGTATGCATGCGTGCACTGTTTCAGATGGGTTGAATGCAGAAGACTAATTTAACTATGCTCGTGTGCACGCATGTGACAAAGGTGGCACCTTCTATTTCCTTCCTGGCAGCTTGAACCAATCTGAGGGGTTTCCCAAAAGTCTCTTAACGCCAAGGGCATCGTAATTAGGAGTCTTCATTGTGCTGCTTACTCTACCATTTAACAAAGATCTTTGTGCTATGTTTTTTGGGGGAAACTCAGTCTGGCCATTTTCCTCTGATCTCTTCTCTAAAAGGCATTTGTTTCTGCACACGAATGCATATGCTTTTTTCACACTATTCCATGTAAACCCTAGAAACTTGTGTGAAAACCCCAGGGAGATCAGCAGTCTGTGAAATACTCAAACCAGTCCATCTGGCACCAAAAATCCATTCCAAAGGGAACATCACAGCAACCCCACTCCCCTCCCCATTTTTGATGTTTGACGTTAACTGAAGCTCTTGAGTTGGATCTGCACAATTATGAATCATGGTGCTGTTAAGAGATTGGCTGATTAGATGTATAAAACAGCAGGTAGGTGTTCCTAATAAAGTGCCCAGTGAGTGCATTTTTCATCTCTTTACCCCACATTTCACAGGTCATTGTTGAAGTTTGTTAGAACACTTCTAAAGGTTTCACTAGGTTTTCAACTTGTGATTAAAAACTGAACCTTCTACATTTACTGTAACTTCACAGCTTGCCAGTTTTATTTAGTGTATAATACAAGATGGTGACTGAACACACTGGTTGAGAAAAACAGTGTAAAAAGAAATTGCTGTAGACACTGCTTTATAACTGCATATTGAGATCCGAACTGGAAAAAGGCAGTTGTCACATGCATGTTAAAGGAAGGGTGATTTACTGTAAACACACTGGAAGCGATTCAGCTGGAGACCTCCATTTTCCCAAAAGATGCAGTGCCACCAAAAGGACTACCATAACATTCACAATCAAGCATTGTTTTACTGCAAGGGGGAACAAGGACTGCCAACACAAGAGACCTTTTATTTTAGACATTTAAATGCCTGATTTGTGACACCATCCTACATCCTTCTCTAACCACTTCTTTGATGCCAGTGGAAAAGGCCATGTAGTCAAAGAGGCATGGATTTATAAAGACCAAGGGAGACCATAGTCTAGTGAGTATGAGAACTGGCACAGCTCTTAAATATTGTGACAGTAAGGAACCTTCCCTCCTTGCCAAAAGGAGTCAATTAACCCTATGCTAAAGGAAACTGAAGCACCCTTCCTTAGCATTTATAGTAGTCCAACAGCTCTGACCATGACCACTATTTAGATACTGCCAGTCATTTCACTCAGATAAGGTGCATCCCCAACTACTTCCTCTAACCAGCCAAGTAATAGCCTTTGCTTATTTGGCTCAATGTGCACTGCTTTGTTACCAACCACCCACAGAAACAGGGCCCAACAATTTACCAAAGTTTAAAAAAAAAAAAAAAAAAAAAGCAAAGTTAAAGTGCCACTTCTCTCAAGAGAGACAAAGATTAGACATGCATCTTCAAAAAGATTTAGAAAACATACATCTTTATTGTACACATGCATTTGTAAAGTTACATCACACATGGAATTGAAACGCCATCATGATTTGTCCCACCGAGCAGCAGGAGCACCATCCTCAAGGAGAGGTTCACTCTCTGCACCTGAGGCTTCAGTCCCATGGCACAAAACCTTGAGCCAGCCAACAAAGTCTGAACCTTTAGGAAACAGGATGAAGTCATAGAGGAGTGCAGCTACAACACCACCACATAGTGGCCCTGCCCAGAACACCTAGAAAGAACAAGAAAAGGGAGCACACCAAGCGTTGGGTTCTGTACATGTTCTCATTCAGCCTTAATCTTCGTCAGGATAAGGGAGAGAGGCATCTGAAGCCTTTTCCTCTAACCAATCAACCCAGGGGTTGATTTTCTATAAAACAGCACCTGACAGTCAAGCTGCAAGTCAATTATGTTAATGCACTTATTCCATTGTTATTTGTATAGCAACAGCTCATTTATAGGAACTTGGCAGACGCACCACATTCCATATTTGAAAAGTTCCATTAAGCAAGTGTTAAATATTTCCAAGTTCACATGGTCAAGTTCTGTAGTAACAAGGCCACTCACCCAGTGGTGTTCAAACTCCACAGAGACTAGAGCTGGGCCAAAAGATCGAGCAGGGTTGATGCCACATCCAGTGTAACTAATCTGTTTAGACAAATTGGATTAGGTCAGTGAGGTGTCCGGCTATTCCTCAAATGGAAGGCTTCCAAAAATTAGCCTTGAGCTAAAACAAAGACCTACTCCTACAAGGTGAGCCAGAACCACAGAGAGCCCGCATGCAAATGGAGCTGAACCAGCCATGTTGTCCCTCCTTTTATCCACTGTTGCTAGGACACATAGCACCAGTTGGAGTGTGAGGAGAAACTCAATTCCAAAGCCTTGTCCTGGACTGACACCATTCAGCTGCAGAATGAACAGTTAGTTTTAATCACTGGAATTTTGCTAGTCACAAGAATATCTTGCCCAACACTCTGGGCTGGATGTTTAAACACTAGTGGCCAGTTACCCCTCACACCATTCACAAGGAATGACCCAGCATTTTGAGAGAGGCAAAAACCTTGATCAGGCCATTTCAGTGGTCTGCTGTTGCACTTAGAACAAGACTACCACAGAGGCTAAAGGAATAATATTGGCAGGGGGGCTTAGCTAGCATGAAGCCAGATGTGACAGCAAGAGTATGGTTGAACAGTGGATGGGAGAGGAGCCAGTTGAACAAAGTAACCCTCAACCAAACCCCTGCTGCCATAACAGGTTTATAAAGCTTGGTTTAGTTTGTTCAATAATCCAGGTGATTGAAAAATTGGGGCAGTTAGAAGGAGCACTTAAAGCCACACCCACCCTGTTCAAGGTCAAACCATTTTTTTTTTGGGGGGGGGGGGGGGGAGCAGCATAGGCAAATTACTATTTGATTCAATGGAACTACTGTACAGTGTCTTGAAGTTACAGCTAGTGACACTAATCAGATTAGGTATAGAGTTACTCACCTTGTTCAGCCCAAGTGAATCTACTACTGATGGTCTCACTCCCAGAACAATGCCACTAGCAATCACAGCCCCAATCACCTGAGCCAGAATGTACCACAATGCCGTGCACATGCTAATCTGGCAGCTAACCAACATAGCAAGTGTGACAGCTGGATTCAGGTGGGCTCCACTGATATGGCCCAAACTTTGAACTAAGACAGCAATAGCTAGCCCAAATGCTAATGCTACCTTTACTTCCTGATCAGGATAGCTGCTGTTCCCATTCCCAATTGCTGCAGAAATGCCACAAAAGACAAACACAGTTGTCCCTATCAACTCTGCAAGGGCAGCACGCCAAAAACCCAAACCCTGTAGTTCTTTCTTCATTGTGCTCTAATCCAACCAGCTAAGCTGTTGCATGAGTAGCAGCTTCTGTTATTTCAACTATTTCCTGTGGTACGTCACTCATTCTTCATTGGTCTCTCAATATGATTGGCTAAACAATTTGTTAGTCTTTCAATTAGCTCTCTCAATTAATCAGGCTTTCCTCTAAATCCATTTCGCTCAGAACCACGAAGCAGCTTGTGACTTTTTTTGTGCCCAAAATAAACAAATAATTAGCATGACATGGATATTTGGATGGAGGTATGGATAAATCCATACAAATATAAATCACAAATGCTGTATTTAATAATTTATTTAAACATTTATTTGAAGATTTCTTGGAAGACATTTTTACTGAAGGATTTGATGCAATATTTTGACCTATTGTTTAGAAAAAAGAAACGTATATAACCCAAGTTCAAAGTGTTTCTTTGTTATCAGGAAGGGTTTCAAGCAGAAGCTGGGGAATAATAATTGTCAAATTAACCCTTAAAAAGAAAACAATTATTAAGAATTAAGCATTTGTACTTCACACTTACACAGCTAATACACACACTCATCTCATTATCTCTAGTCGCTTTATCCTGTTCTACAGGGTCGCAGGCAAGCTGGAGCCTATCCCAGCTGACTACGGGCGAAAGGCAGGGTACGCCCTGGACAAGTCGCCAGGTCATCACAGGGCTTACACATAGACACAGACAACCATTCACACTCACATTCACACCTACGGTCAATTTAGAGTCACCAGTTAACCTAACCTGCATGTCTTTGGACTGTGGGGGAAACTGGAGCACCCGGAGGAAACACACGCGGACACGGGGAGAACATACAAACTCCGCACAGAAAGGCCCTCGCCGGCCACGGGGCTCGAACCCGGACCTTCTTGCTGTGAGACAACAGCGCTAACCACTACACCACTTTGCCGCCCTAATACACACGCTGTGAGGAAAAATAAATCTTCTTCAAGGGTTCACTGGAAAAATAATACTGGAACCTTTTTCTGACGCATGCACACACACGCTTAATATTTCTTTGACACATTGCCTGCATTTGAAATTAAGGTTACTGCCTTGTTGCCTCACAGCCACAATAAAAAGGCGTCTTGTCAGGCAGGACTTTCAGCTGGAGGCATCTTCTAAGGATGTTCAAATGACCATTTAGGATAGCATTTATGGTAATGCTGTGTAACTAAACAAAAGATCTAGCTAGTTAGGTAACTGATGCCTCACAAATCATATCAAGCTAATTTATTTGCTTCCATTCAAAAAATGTAAATAAATGTGGGGTTACAATGTTTATTTCACATTAACTTTTTTTTTCTAAGCAGAAAACAAAGCCAAAAAAATTATATTTGTATACAAAATCACATTTCTATGAAGTTTGGTCCACCATTTTTTTTCCTGTTGCTTTTGGGAGCTAATGTACAGATTTATGGGAAATAGGCAGCATCGAGGTTAAATCAATGATGTTTCAACTGGGGGCAATTAGAAGGCATCTTAGAAGACCAGAAAAGAGAATTTGATCAGCTTCAAGTGTGTTTTTGCCTCCAGTTCATCCAGAGACTCCTCACTGGACCCATGAAGCTAGTATGGAAAGCAGCAGCCTATGGAGTGCTATGCATGGTGGGAGGACTGGGGCTGAACAGAACTCTGTTTTAATGGACACAAGAACACTGGACACTGCTGGATTACACTTTTTCATCATTGACTTTTTAAAATATGGATTTTTATCTTTTTAAATCAGTGTAGAATGTTACACTGGCTGCTGGAAGAGCCCGTAGTTCATGGTGGGCATTTGGACATTTCTGGTGTGAGCACTCCCACACTGTCCAGGGTTCTGGATTCCTCAGGGATAGTAACACTCCAGTAGCTGGTAAACATCACGGGGACAAACCTATCATGGGTAGAGGACCTGGCAGCATGCACGGGACTGTGATCTCTGCTTATTGTCAATCAGTTATTACATCGCTGGAGGTCCACCCCAACATCTGAGGAGCATGCTCAGCTGAAGGACTATGAAGCCATTGAGATCGGTCTTGCAGAGAAGGAAATTTTTCCCCAGCTGAGCATAGCTCCAGACCTAGACAGGTGTGGTGACCACCTCTTGGATTGCAGAGGCAAGGGGAAATGAACTTTGGGACTATGAGCAAAATCTTTGAGCAAAACCCCAGGCTCAGGTAGTGGACTTCTTCTGGGATGGTCTACACTGGATTCCTGCCCAATGAGGCAGTGGGGCAGGGGCTGGTCCACTTAGCAAGCAGAACTGTAGTCTTTTGCCTGTTAAATCTTCTTAATAAGGTGGTTCAGTGCATATTGGTCAAACAGAATTCAGCGGATTTCCATTCAGGGAATACTCATCTCATCATCTGTAGCCGCTTTATCCTGTTCTACAGGGTCGCAGGCAAGCTGGAGCCTACCCCAGCTGACTACGGGCGAAAGGCTGGGTACACCCTGGACAAGTCGCCAGGTCATCACAGGGCTGACACATAGACACAGACAACCATTCACACTCACATTCACACCTACGGTCAATTTAGAGTCACCAGTTAACCTAACCTGCATGTCTTTGGACTGCGGGGGAAACCGGAGCACCCGGAGGAAACCCACGCGGACACAGGGAGAACATGCAAACTCCGCACAGAAAGGCCCTCGCCGGCCACGGGGCTCGAACCCAGAACCTTCTTGCTGTGAGGCAACAGCGCTAACCACTACACCACTGTGCTGCCATTCAGGGAATACTCTCTAGATATTTTAGCCTTGCATGTGGGGTGCTTCAGGGTTCCTGTTTGGGACCTCTTCTGTTTATTGTCTATTTGATGTTTCTCTATAACATCTCCTGGTAGTCCATTGCTTTGCAGATGATATTCAGATTTACCTAAGTTTTAAGTCAGATGGTGAGATAAATCAAGATGCTGCAATGAGGGCAATGGGAGTATGTATTGCAGATATTCATAGGTGGATGACTAGTGACAGGCTCTTATTAAATGATGACAAAACTTAAGTGTTACAGATTGGGTCTACGTACCATCTTCGTAAGATAGATCTGAATTGTATTTTGTGTGTCGGTGATAATCATATTAGTCCTGTTACCAGTGCCTGGAATTTAGGTGTCTGTTTTGATGATAAAATGTCTGTCAATGCATATTACAAAGGCATGTGGCAGTGCATTTATTTTTTATTTGCATGATATTAAGATAATTAAGAAGTATTTGTCTTGGGAAAGTCTGTGTACACTTGTCCATGCTTTTATTACATCTTGTCTTGATTACTGTAATAGTTTAATGTGTGGACTTCCTAATGTACAGATCACTAAGTTACAGCATGTACAGAATGCTGCTGCTGCAAGATTCATCATGGACATACCCGAGTATTCTCACATAACTCCGGCACTTTATGAACTTCACTGGGTGCCTGTTATGCATAGAATTACTTTTAAGATTCTTGTTGTTACTCTTAAAGCTATTCATGGACTGGCTCCATCATACATTCATGACCTAATTAGTATAAAGCAAAAGAGCTCATACTGTTTACGATCTAATAATAGTTCAATGTTAGAAGATCCTCGGGAAATCATGCGTAAAACACAGGGTGGTAGTTCCTTTACTCACAGTGGTGCTTGAAAGTTTGTTAACCCTTTAGAATTTTATATTTCTACATAAATATGACCTAAAACATCAGATTTTCACACAAGTCCTAAAAGTAGATAAAGAGAACCCAGTTAAAGAAATGAGACAAAAATATTATACTTGGTCATGTATGTATTGAGGAAAATGATCCAATATTACATACCTGTAAGTGGCAAAAGTATGTGAACCTTTGCTTTCAGTATCTGGTGTGACCACCTTGTGCAGCAATAACTGCAACTAAACATTTCCAGTCACTGTTGATCAGTCCTGCACACCGGCATGGAGGAATTTTAGCACATGCCTCCGTACAGAACAGCTTCAACTCTGAGATGTTGGTGGGTTTCCTCACATGAACTGCTCGCTTCAGGTCCTTCCACAACATTTTGGTTGGATTAAGGTCAGGACTTTGACTTGGCCATTCCAAAACATTAACTTTATTCTTCTTTAACCATTCTTTGGTAGAACGACTTGTGTGCTTCCGGTCGTTGTCTTGCTGCATGACCCACCTTCTCCTGAGATTCAGTTCATGGACAGATGTCCTGACATTTTCCTTTAGAATTTGCTGGTATAATTCAGAATTCATTGTTCCATCAATGCTGGCAAGCCATCCTGGCCAAGCTGCAGCAAAACAGGCCCAAACCATGATACTACCACCACCATGTTTCACAGATGGGATAAGGTTCTTATGCTGGAATGCAGTGTTTTCCTTTCTCCAAACATAACGCTTCTCATTTAAACCAAAAAGTTCTATTCTGCTCTCATCCGTCCACAAAACTTTTTCCAACAGCCTTCTGGCTTGTCCAAGTGATCTTTAGCAAACTGCAGATGAGCAGCAATGTTATTTTTGGAGAGCAGTGGCTTTCTCCTTGCAACCCTGCCATGCACACCATTGTTGTCCAGTGTTCTCCTGATGGTGGACTCATGAACATTAACATTAGACAATGTGAGAGAGGCCTTCAGTTGCTTAGAAGTTACCTTGGGGTTCTTTGTGACCTCGCCGACTATTACATGCCTTGCTCTTGGAGTGATCTTTGTTGGTAGACCACTCCTGGGGAGGGTAACAATGGTCTTGAATTTCCTCCATTTGTACACAATCTGTCTGACTGTGGATTGTTGGAGTCTAAACTATTTAGAGATGGTTTTGTAGCCTTTTCCTGCCTGATGAGCATCAACAACGCTTTTTCTGAGGTCCTCAGAAATCTCCTTTGTTCGTGCTATGATAGACTTCCAAAAACATGTGTTGTGAAGATCAGACTTTGATAGATCCCTGTCCTTTCAATAAAACAGGGTGCCCACTCATACCTGATTGCCATCCCATTGATTGAAGACACCTGACTCTATTTTCACTTTCAAATGAACTGCTAAACCTAGGGGTTCACATACTTTTGCCACTCACAGATATGTAATATTGGATCATTTTCCTCAATACATATATGACCAAGTATAATATTTTTTGTCTCATTTCTTTAACCGGGTTCTCTTTATCTACTTTTAGGACTTTTAGGTAAATATGACGTTTGAGGTCATATTTATGCAAAAATATAGAAAATTCTAAAGGGTTTCAAGCACCACTGTATGCTGCACCAACTTTATGGAACAGCATTCCTCCCTGTCTCTGTGAAATTAAATCACTTTGTGTTTTTAAATGTAAGTTGAAGACATTTGTTTACGGCTGCATTTTTATTTTTATTATGAATTTTTTATTTCTGGTGGTACTACTTTATTTTATTTCAATGTATCTTTTATTGTATGATTAATTATATTTTAGCTATTGTATTTTTGGATTATTGGTTGTACTGATCTATATTTTTGACATTGTAAAGTGCTTTTGATCATTGTACGTAAATTGCGCTATGTAAGTTAAGAAATTACGATTATTACAAGGTAAACCTGAGTGAAAGGGTGGACACCCCATGGCAAAATGTACTTAGTCTTAATGATAATATCAAACCAGAATGGAGGGCACTTTGCAAACCACCACTGACCAAAAAAGTTGCTGACCTCCTGTGGAGGAGTTTACATGATATTGTCTCTGTAAATCCTTTGATGTCCATTTTAAACCCTGAGGTCACACAAGAGTGTCTGTTTTGTTCACAGAGGGAAAACATTTTTCATGCTTTTATACTAACCCAATTTCCAGAAAAGATAGGATATTTCCACATGCATTACAAACATGCAATAATAACAAAAATCTGTCATTTGTTAATTCACGTGAACCTTTATTTATCTGAGAGAAGCATGCAAAGAAAAGATTTTCAATACATTTACTGGCCAACTTACCTGTATTTTGGAAATATAAACAAAGTTAAAATTTGATGCCTGCAACACACTAAAAAAAAATGGTGACACAGACACAGGTGTTATATCACCTTTCTTTTTAAAACCACTTTTCAATCGTATGGGGCCTGAGGGTACTAATTGTTGCAGTTTTGTAATTTGTCCATTTTTGCTTGATACAAGTCTTCAGCTGCTCAAAAGGTTGTGGTTGTCTGACTCTCCTCTTCATGATTCACCATATATTTTCAATAGAAGACAGATCTGGACTGGCAGCAGGCCAGTCAAGCACATACACTCTGTGCCTACAAAGCCATACTGTTGTAGCCCATGCAGAATGAGACCTGGCATTGTCCTGCTGAAATACGCATGGTCTTCCCAGGAAGAGACATTGCCTTGATGAATATCTCATCTCATCTCATTATCTCTAGCCGCTTTATCCTTCTACAGGGTCGCAGGCAAGCTGGAGCCTATCCCAGCTGACTATGGGCGAAAGGCGGGGTACACCCTGGACAAGTCGCCAGGTCATCACAGGGCTGAAACATAGACACAGACAACCATTCACACTCACACCTACGGTCAATTTAGAGTCACCAGTTAACCTAACCTGCATGTCTTTGGACTGTGGGGGAAACCGGAGCACCCGGAGGAAACCCACGCGGACACGGGGAGAACATGCAAACTCCACACAGAAAGGCCCTCGCCGGCCCCGGGGCTCGAACCCAGGACCTTCTTGCTGTGAGGCGACAGCGCTAACCACTACACCACCGTGCTGCCCGCCTTGATGAATATGTCTCTCTAAAATCCCAATATACAGTGTCTTGCAAAAGTATTCATCGCCCTTTGTGTTTGGCCTGTTTTGTGGCATTACAAGATGGAATTAAAATGGATTTTTGGAGGGTTAGCATGATTTGATTTACACAACATGCCTACCACTTTAAAGATGAAAATTGTTCTTTTATTGTGACACAAACAATAATTAAGAAGAAAAACAAAGCTGGAGTGTGCATAGGTATTCACCCCCTTTCATATGAAACCCCTAAATAAGAGCTGGTCCAGACAATTCACTTCATATGTCATATAATTAGTTGATTAAAATCCATCTGTGTGCAAACAAAGTGTCACATGATGTCTGTATAACTCAACCTGTTCTGGAAGGACCCTGACTCTGCAACACCACTAAGCAAGCAACATGAAAACTAAGGAGCACTCCAAATATATGAGAGACAAAATGATGAAGTAGTATGGATCATGGATGGGTTATTAAAAAAAAAAAAACAAGCTTTGAATATTCCATGGAGCACATTAATCAGAATGGCAATAAAGACACCAAAGGTAACACTGAAGGAGCTGCAATGATCCAATGCGGAGATAGGAGTATCTGTCCATAGGACCACTTTAAGCCATGCACTTCACAGAGTGGGGCTTTATGAAAGAGTGGCCAGAATAAAGTAATTGCTGAAGAAAACACATTTGGAGTTTGCCCAACAGCATGTGGCAGACTCCCCAAACATATGAAAGAAGATTCTCAAACATATAAAAGAAGGTTTGAGACTGGGACGAAGGTTCACGTTCCAGCAGGACAATGACCCGGAACGTACTGCTAAAGCTACACTGGAGTGGTTTAAAGGGAAATATTTAAATGTCTTGGAATGGCCTAATCAAAGCCCAGACCTCAATCTAATTGAGAATCTGTGGCAGAACCTGAAGATTGCTGTACGCCAACGCAACCCATCTAACTTGAAGGAGTTGGAGCAGTTTTGCCTTGAGGAATGGGCAAAAATCCCATTGGCTAGATGTGCTAAGCTAATAGAGACATACCCCAAGAGACTTGCAGCTGTAATTGCTGTGAAAGGTGGCTCTCCACAGTATTGACTTGGGGGGGTTGAGTACCTATGCACACTCCAGATTTCTGGGGGTTTTTTTTTATCTTAATTATTTCTAATCTGCGGGTGCTGAAGAAGGCAACTGGACTTGCTTGAAATCCTTAAAGGGTAGGATTTCTCTGATGGCAGAGAAAGCCAATGGCCCACAGATCACCCTACTGACCCTCTAGGCTGTTCACGCCATTCACTCTCAGCCTCCTGTGACCCTAACAACCTACAGGATGGCTGAGAGGGTCAATGACCCATGTGACCCCAATGACTCTCCTTAGGGTTGCTTTTGGTCCACTACAGGATAAGTACCTAAAACTCCCCACTAGTCAGACAGAACTGATGAAGCCTTTTGGATGAGAGATGAAATGTCTTCAAAGATTTCAAGCAAGATCTGCTGCCTTCCTTAGCACCTATGGATTACGATGACCTGGACGACTGAGAACCTTCACAGACCTCTTAATTATTGCTTGTGTCACAATTTTAAAAAAAAATTCACTTTTAAAAGTGGTAGGCATGTTGTGCAAATCAAATGGTGTTAACCCCAGTGTCTTGATTTTTGCAAAACACTGTAAATGGAGAAAAATAAAAACCCCAAAGACTAAGTCATCATGACCAGGCTAGACAGTACACTGCCTGGGTTGGTCAAGACTGCTACGACAGCTACGTGATTATAAACTAGGCAGGGAAGCAGGGGAGACATGCAGCCTGAAGAGGTGGGTCTTCAGTCTGCACTTGAAGGTGGTCAGGGAGTCAGCAGTTCTGACCTCAATGGGAAGGTCATTCCACCAATGGGGAGCTGGGACAGGCAGCAGTCTTGAGTCGGCTGGGCAGGAGCAGAAAGGAGGAGGGGCCAGATGACCAGTAGCAGCAGAGCATAGGGATCTGGTTGGTATGTTGTGTCAGATCAGACTCTGGAGGTATGCTGGACCTGACCCGTTGACTGCCTGGAAAGCTTGCACCACCTTCTTAAATTTGACATGAGCTGTGACAGGCAGCCAGTGAAGGGTAGCAAGCAGAGGGGTAGTGTGAGAGGAACAAGGCAGGTTGGAGACCAGGCAGGCTGCAACATTCTGGATGAGCTGAACGGGTCTGGTGGCAGATGCTGGGAGGCCGGCGAAGAGAGAGTTTAAGTTGTCCAAGCAGGAGAGGATCAGCACTTGGACCAGGAGCTGAATAAAGTAGGTTGTGAGGAAGAGGCAGAGCTAATATGTATATAAGCTCATGGTGTTATAAAAAAAAGTCTTAATAAATAAGATGTTGCTGCTCCTGTAAATGTGCTGATGTAGCATGCTGTCCTCTGATTTGTGTGTGTGAGAGGAACACACATTTCTGTTACATGCTAAATTTTAGCTGTATTTTGGCTATGTTTGAGATCAATGATCTGATATTTCATCATTTCTATTCCAGTCTGTGGGACTGTAATCTGACAGAGGAAAACTGTAGAGTTCTCTCCTCAGTTCTCAGCTCAAATTCCCCCACTCTGAGAGAACTGAACCTGAGTGGAATTTACCTGCAGGATTCAGGAGTAGCGCTGCTCTCTGCTGGACTGGAGAATCCACACTGTACACTGGAGAAACTGAGGTGTACACACACACACAGACAGTGTACTGTATGTAAAGATTGTGCGTGTTGTGTAGTAAAGCTGAATGATTTATGCTGTAACTGTGAGATGTTTTTCTCTGTAGGTTGTCAAACTGCAGTGTTACAGGTGAAGGTTTTGCTGCTCTGGTTTCAGCTCTGAGGTCAAAACCCTCATCACCCCTGAGAGAACTGAATCTGAACTCCAATAATCCAGGAGAGTCAGGAGTAAAGCTGCTCTCTGATCTACTGAAGGATCTACACTGCACACTGGAGAAATTACAGTGAGTTACTGACTGTTTCTATACACACCCATGCACACACTGAATCTCTTGAACCCCTCACCCCAACCTTGTTTTCAGTTAGCAAAAGGAAATATTTGGACTGCCCTTGTTTGTTTGTATGAAATTATTTTCAGTTCTGAATTTTAAATGAAGACAGTAGTGTTGGACAAGTTACTCAAGAACTGTAATGCATTACTTATTACTTTTTGCTGTCATTTTTAAGTAATGCGTTACATTACAATATTACTGCATTTAAAAAGTAAGGCATTACACTACTTTTACATTACTTTATTTATTCTCGCCAAAATGACTGGAATGGATTTTGGTAATCTACAGAGCAAATCTAGCTCATGAGTCATGACTCTTTCACCTCCCATCCAGGAAGCCTGCAGACTAAGAACCAGCATGTTCAGGAATAGCTTCTTATCTGCCCACAATACCAAGGATAAATCGTCCTTTCCCTTCTTGCCATACCTTACCATGCACACCAGCACCAGTTCAGTGCCGTCCTCTTCAATTCTGTAGCAATCTGCATTTTCACAACTGCACATTAGAGCCCTGCACTCCCGTGGGACTCGCGGGACCCGCCGTAAAGCAGTGCGGCGCGGGACAAATTTTGAAAGCTCATTGCGCGCGCGGGCGGGAGTGGTGATAAGCTGCAGTCCCACTAACTAAAAACGTGCTTGAAATAAAATTAATAAATTATTAATTTATGTCTATCATATATAATTTGTGCTGGATATTTTATTTGGCATTAATAAAAACATTTTAAGATGCCTAAATTTGCAGAGAAAGTCAGATTGAGTGAGAAATGGCATCTTAAACTTGCCATTGATCACCCTAAGGGGAAATTCTTTGATCACTCTAATGACTCGCAGGTCATACCCAGCTAGCAAGAGAACCATGAGTGAGTTGATTTACTTGTTGCGTTAGTCTACAACTTTAATCAGAGAGACAGGTTACACAGTGACGATAGGCTTGACTCAATGCTGTCCCAGAAATCCTTCCTGTAATATGCAAATTTGGCCGTCCAATCAGAGGCGGCCAAATTTGCATATTGCAGGAAGGATTTCTGGGATAGCATTGAGTCAAGCCTACCGTCACTGTGTAACATGTCTCTCTGATTAAAGTTGTAGACTAACGCAAGCAGTAAATCAATTCACTTTTTACTAGCTCTGCTTTGCAATAAAAAAAAAAAAACTGGTACCAAGCAAGCCCATTCACTTTATGCTGATCAGAGGATTACAATGGTTTCTCATGTGATAAAAATGTGCGATTTGCGATTAAATATTTTAATCGTTTGACAGCACTAATTATTATTATTAGAGATACTACATGCTGAATTCAGAAACAAGGTAAACAATAACAAACGTGAGCTGTAGATCTCATCTCATTATCTCTAGTGACTAGTCGCTTTATCCTTCTACAGGGTCGCAGGCAAGCTGGAGCCTATCCCAGCTGACTATGGGCGAAAGGCGGGGTACACCCTGGACAAGTCGCCAGGTCATCACAGGGCTAACACATAGACACAGACAACCATTCACACTCACATTCACACCTACGGTCAATTTAGAGTCACCAGTTAACCTAACCTGCATGTCTTTGGAATGTGGGGGAAACCGGAGCACCCGGAGGAAACCCACGCGGACACGGGGAGAACATGCAAACTCCGCACAGAAAGGCCCTCACCGGCCCCGGGGCTCGAACCCAGGACCTTCTTGCTGTGAGGCGACAGCGCTAACCACTACACCACTGTGCCGCCCCTGAGCTGTAGATATTTATGCTCAAATCCACTCAAAGTAGGGGGCGGGGCACCATCACGCTGTGTCAAGACAAGAACTTTCCTGAGAAATAACGCGAACGTCTGCATCATGCGGGATTTGCGGGCAGGAGCGGGACAAAATATGGCAGGCGCGGGCGGGAGCGGGACTGAAAATCATAATTCTTTGCGGGCGTGGGTGGGACTGCACAATGCAGGCGCGGACGGGAGCGGGACTGAAAAATCCGACCCGCGCAGACCTCTACTGCACATCTGGTGTTATATACACGTCTGTGAATGCAGCCCTTCTCTATAGGACATCTATTAAGATAGTTCCAGCTGTATTACCCTCTGTTAATCATAATTTATACCCATTTTTTCATTGTCCTACCTGTACATTATGCACCCATAACTTGTAAATAATCTGCACATAACTATTGCCCTACATATCAATGGCCATACTACATGTGCATGAGCACACACACAATAACACACAATGACAGAAATATATAATTTCTTTTCACTCTCACACATGTGCGTGCGCGCGCACACACACAGTTTGCTATGTGGCTGTTTGTCAATGTACTTGTGTGTGTGTGTGTGTGTGTGTGTGTGTGTGTGTGTGCAGGGCCGGTTCTGCCCTAATCTGGACCCGGGTGCAACATCGCGCAACCCCCCCCAAAAAAAAAACAAGAAACCACACACCCCACACCAGGGATGTGATTTGGGGCTGGTGAAATTATCTGAAAATTTTAGCCGGGGGTCTGGGGGCCACAGGCCCCCAGCTGGTCCAGGGCAGCGCCCTGGTGGGGGGGTGAAGCCCCCCGAAGCTCCTGGGTTCTGGGGTTTTCTGACTTAAAAATTGTACTAAAATGGCAAGTAAACACACAAGAAAAAAAAACATGTCATGATTAACAAATTCAAGCCAATTTAATGGTCAACATGCAACTCTGAGCCCCTATAGTAAATTCAATGATTCTTAACTGACAAAAAGCCAAAACATGAAACCTAAAAATGTCATTCTAAATTAAATCATTTGCATTAGAATAAATAGAAAATTGTATAAGGAAAAACAAAATTTATACTTTCAGTTACTGTAGAAGTTGAACATACCTAAATGTGCCTTTTCAAACAAACATGATGCAACATAAGAATTCATCCACAAGTCTTCAGGAACTCTCAAAGAAGAAAGATGCTAGCATCCGTGTCCAGTTCCAGCAGATCAGTCACTTTTTTCTGCAGTTTCTACTCTCGCAATGTCAACTTCATATACATAACTCTATAGTGTTCACTCGCCAAAGGATAATCATAACTCCACAGTGTTCACTCACTCAAGGATATTCAGAACCCCAGTGTTCACTCACTTAAAGGTGGGGTATGAGATTTTGGAATAACGGTTCCTGCAAGCCATATTTTGAAAAGAAACACGCCCGCCCTCGCCATGCTCCCACCCCCCGCGTCTCCACCCCTCCTCCCCCTTATAAAGCCTGAGAAAATCAGGCTTATAATGGGTGTCTATTGCGTTACACACCAGTGGCGCAGAGCGTAGAGAGCTTGGAAAAATAGCTCAAACTCTCTCATTTAAACTGTGTTTTCAGCCCCAATTTTCACTCCACACACAATTTTCTCAAAAGTAGTAGCCACACTTGTCCTGATTCACACAATGTGTCTACCTACACGACAGGACTTGCAGTTTTTGAATGAGAAGCCTGAAAGTGAGGAGAGCAGAAAACTTGGCAGAAAAGTCACTCATTTTTAACTCGCTCTAGTGACCTCATTTTTTACACTACAGACAAAAAAGTATACATCAGTTTGTTCAGATCCTTGTGGCACTCACTGTGAAAGAATTTTGTGAATATCTCCTTCCGTTTTCGTGTAAATCCCCGTTGTTTGGAGTCAGCGCACTGAGAGAATCCTGCGCTCTGTCTGACACTGCTCTCTCTCACACACACACACAGAAAGGCCAGGCTGCTCGGGCTTCAGTCTGATTGACGTGTCAGTATCCAATCATTTTGAGGTGGTACCTCGATAGGATTGGATGGCGTTTTCCCTTTATTTTACACTGCAGACTGGATTAAAATATTTCGGTTTTGGGTCAAACCTTCTATTGTACTGCTTGCAACATGGGTGTGAGGAGCTTTTCAAGCAATATGGTAAAAAATACTCCTGAAAAAAAATCTCATACTCCACCTTTAAGGATATTCAAAACTACTGTGTTCACTCACTTAGGTTTCGTTTCTATCCCGGGCTCCAGCCCAACTTTGGACGCTCGTAGCTCGGGCAGGGGAGGTCCCAGCATCCCCAAACTTGACAGCCAGAGTCCTCTGCCCTCCCCCCCAAAGAACCAGTGTGGGCAGGGCGCGCTAGCCCCGCGCCTCGGGACGTAATTCGCCCCGAGGCGAGCCACGGCGCTCCGCTTAGGTTTCGTTTCTATCCCGGGCTCCAGCCCAACTTTGCACGCTCGTAGTTTGGGCAGGGGAGGTCCCAGCATCCCCAAACTTGACAGCCAGAGACCTCTGCCCTCTCCCCAAAGAACGAAATCGCTGAACAAATGTCTCACAGTCTTATGTCCAACGTCTGTAGCAACCTCTTTCTCCAACCATTCCCAGCAGAACTTGTTTTTCACTATTCTGTCGATTTCTTTAACTCGATTTGCATCTTTACGCTCGATCACGGAGGCTGCCATTTTTCAACTCTTTGTTTGAAGCAAGCTTACGTACAGCTATCTAACAAGCGCATTCATTGGTTGTTACAGAGTGATGGGCCAATCACGTACCTCGTTTCATTTCAATGACGGAATTACTGAAAGTCGGAACGAATAGGATACGAATGCGGATTTTTGAGCGAAAAATCGGAAAAATTCTCAAATTTTGAGGTGAAAAAAAGCGGAATTCCGCGAATTCGTGGAAAAAAAAAAAAGCACATCCCTGCCCACACACACCAGTCTAAATCAGGACAACCATCACATAACTAAACATTTTACATCAACTATTTTAACTAAATGAATATATAATGAATAAGCCTGCAGCCACCGCGGGCTGCCTTAAAAAGTAACCATTTGTCCTACCTTAAAACTGTATGCGTCGTGTCTTGACTAAACCAAGAAGTATATACTCGTTTTGCATTTTCTGCCTCCTTTTTTTTGTATTTTCGACCCTGCGTTTATTTTCTTTCCTTTTCTGAAAACCCGATTTGTGTCCAGAGATTTTGTTCTGCTACCAACGAACTAACTCGTCAGGTCTCGTCTCTCAAGCCCGCGATGATTCCCGTGGGAAGGGCAACAATTGATACATTTTTACAAACAACCAATAAACAGCCAATAGGGAGGTTGCAACATTCAGGCTCTCCTTTGCTCAGAGACACTCAGTAATGCACTTATTCAGGAACAGAGAGAACTCTATTTTTTATTATTTTTTGGGGCCCCTCTCCACACCAGTCCCAGGTGCAAATGCTACCCCTCCAGAACCGGCCCTGTGTGTGTGAGACAGAGAAAAGATGAGAGTTTGCTATGTGGCTGTTTTTGTGTATGAACTCTCACTTTTTCTCTGTCACACACACCCCTCCCTAGATGCATATATGCATCTGTGTCGGTCTCCGTGTCCGTGACTAGTTAAGGCCTCTGCATGCTCTTGCGACATGGCTTTCGCAGATAGCTTTTCGCAGACAGTTGTAATTTATCGTTGAGCGGGGAGTAATAGGCGTGCGCGATGTTATTCACCGCCACAACGCAAGGGGGCACGAAGTCACGAAATCGCTAGGAGTAGTTGGTGGGCGTGGTTAGTGGAGTGTTTATCCTCTGGTTACTTATAATGACTAGAACTGGAGTCGTATAGATGTATGTACTTCCTCACTTCACCGCTCTTCGTGCTGCTCCATCTTCGCTCGTGTTTTTAAAAATGGCGGTCGTGAAAACAAACCAAACCGGGAAAGTAGGGAAGCGGAAGTGCGTGTACAGCGGATGTAGAGTGGACCAATCAGAGCCCTCTTGTCTGCGATGCTGTCTGCGAGGCTTCTGCGGTGGTCACAATTTTTGGGAGGTGCGCGCAGAGCGTCTGCAAAGGTGGGGGGGCTACGCAGACACTGTCTGCGACGCTATCTGCGAGGACTGGGTTGTCAGCATAAATTGGCCTTTAGAAGTGAAAAAGTTCTGCGCGGACTTTTATCAGTAGCTGATCTCGCGGTGATCCGCGAACTTTGTATGAAGAAAACACACAAAACCCACAAAACAATCCAGGTTAAAAATGCATTGTAACGTGAGTTACTGGCACTGTAACGAGTAAATATTACCGGTTTTCTCTCCTGTAATGCCTTACATTACTGCGTTACGCCAAAAAGTAATGCATTACAGTAATTACTTTTGTAATGCATTACTCCCAACGGAAGACATTTGATATTTGACTTTACACAATTCACAAAACCACACACAGTGCAGAACTCCTTATATATCCTGCAAAATGAAGCACTGCATTCAAAACTAGGAAAGTGTTTAAGGAACACAAGGCCCCTCCCGACAGCATTTTTGTAGGCGGTCATGCAGCCATCATGAATGGTCAGTTACCTAGATTTTTCTATGATATTTTTCTGGAAGGTTAATCACATTTTCTGTCAAAAAGCTTATTATGGCATTCGGAAAAAAAAGCAGATCAGTCTGCTGACCTGTCATAGGTTTTTGTCATTTTCACCGTAGAAAGCATGGAAGCAACAGAGGAGGCCAAAGATATGTAACAGTGCCGAGAAGGGGCACACTACTTTAAGCAATTGTATGAATGACAGAGACACGAGTTCCGTGTCAAAACATATACAATCTTATTTTTTTCAATCAACACAATAATCTTAAAATTCCAACAATAAAATCTCTCACACACAAACACACACCAGACAATGGCCTATGGGTGGTGCTGCCCCCTGATGGAGGTGTTCAACAACAAACCCAATTGTGCCAAGGTAAAACAACATTAACAAAAGCACTACAAACCAAAATAAAACACAGCAAACAAAATTCACAGCAAACCAGAGAAAATCAAAGCAAACAAATAAAAACAGCAAACCAAAAGAGAAAACACAAACAAATCACGGGACCAGTGATGCAGCGTAGCGAGCAAGCTCAGCATCATACACCCTGCACCTCAACATGCAAAGCAGCCATACGGGCAGCGGAATAAGCAGCTAATTGCCGGGTGGCAGTCACCGTGAGCAAACAGGAAGAACAAGAGGAGGAGAGGACAAAACGGCAACTCTGACCTCTCACAGTTAGAGATCACACGGGCCCTAGTGGGAATAAAAATACATTTACTTGACTGCGGCAACTGGCTATCACAACTAGAAGAAATAAAAAGCAAGAGCTTACCGAGTAGCTGGCGCACACCACCAAAAAGGAAGCACACACCGCCGAGGGAGAGACTTCGTTTACCGAACCGTCTCATGATGTATGCTGCAAGCCAAGAATAATGTCAACGGGTGATTCTTTAACTATGGGCACTATTGGCCTTGTGAACTTGAAGGGGAAAAAAGTGTGAAAATATAAATTGTCACACTGGGATAGGTACACAACTAGTCTAGTTTGATGGTTCATAAGAGAACACACTGATATTCTAAGACAAGTTGGTGATTAACAGATTTCCCGACTCCCCTTGCACAAATGTAATTTCCATCACATGTAAATATTTGTCATTTATTTTAAAATAGTATGATACACATCATTTCTTTTCACTGGAAGACCAATTTCATATATACTTTTAGCAGTTTATGCCTATATTGTAATTCCCATGAATTTATGGATTAGGAAAATTAATTGTGATGAGGACCAAACACGAATCTTATGTCCACCACAACCTGAGATATAACATCGGAATGGTTAGATACACTTCAAGGAGTAACTACTTGTGTTTTTACTTGAAGTGGAACATTACCTCATAAATTATGCAGATGTTTTTAATGAGTGATTAGAGTTTTGTAACTATTTGTTTAAAAAGAAATGGGGTGGTGGAAATTACTAGACGTAGTGGAAATTACTGGTTGTTGTGGAAATTACAATAAATGGACCCCACAGAAAAACAAAACTTTTATTTTAAAACTTTATGAAGCACCCAATTCCATTCAACAAATTCATTTAGTATGTTTGAACCTTTCCTTTTAAAAAGACAACTTCATATACATTTTGGACAGTCCCTGTACATGCACTCCTTTGTGTAGGATGAACAGCAGAGAGAGATGGCCAAATCCTCAATTTTTCTGGTGGTAATGACTTTGTGCTGGGCCAGCTTGTCTGCCATGAACTGCAGATTGGCATGTGTCTTACATAAGCACGAATCTCTGTCCTTAACAGTGGGCTTTTTAATCCAGAAAGGACGTTTTTTGCAGAACTCACTAAGAAATGTTGTCAGGGTACTCCTTCTTAAATTTGTTATGCAGGATCTCCATGGATTCATCGAGGAATCTCTTCCGTTTTTTTTTTTTCTCTGTGTCACTGTCTCCTTTTTACCTGTTGTGGGCCTGCTGTTCTCATCTCTTTCTAAGAACTTCCTGATTTTCTCTGTTGTATCCGTGCTGACGCTGTTTTTTTGCTTTTTCCTTGTGTATGTAAATGCTGCTGATCTGTTTTCATTATTCCTCTTTCTCTTGGCCGAGAAGCCAAATTCTCTTTTTGCCATTGCAAGCAAGCGGTACTTTTTCAGTATCTTCCCAACCAGGATCTTTGAAATGATCTGTTTATCTTTCTCAGAAGACAGATTTTGATATCTCTCCCTTAACTCTGCAAGGACTGCATTGTGGAAAACTAAAGTCTTTCTCAGAGTGTGTGGTGCTGATGCCAACTGCTTTTTAGACTTGGATTTTGGAGAGTCAACCTGCTTTACTTTTTTCAACAATCTTGCATACCTTTTGCGGTACTTTTCTACCTTCTGCAGAGTCTTTTCAAGCTTGGCATTGCTTTCATATAATGCTGCATACACTTTTGAACGGTTTCTTAGGACCTTTTTTCTTCCTCTTTGTTTTTGCGTCACAGGTTGGCCAGAGGGTAATGGTAAGGGTGGTGTGGGAAGTGGAGGGACAGATTCTGGAGAGTTTGGTAGGGTTGTGGTTGCAAGGCAGGCCTGTACCCCAAGAGCATTCTTAATCTTCTCCCGATATTTTTTCATATAGTTTCTTCTTTGTCTCCTTTTTTTGCGTTGTTCTCTTTTTGTTAATTCTCCAATCGGTTTTACCACACCCCTCTCTTTTTTTTCTCTGGTATCTCTCCCGGTCTCTTTTCAGTCGCTCTTCATATTTCACAGGGCCTTCTTTTATCCTGTCCCTGTAGGCTTGCGACCTTTCTTTTGTGGACTTCCGTGGCATCTTGAAAACAGATAAATTTATTTCAGTAAATATAGAATTCATAGTCAAGGTACATACATTAACCCATTAAGACACGGCCCCTGTTATAAGTTTGTTGTTATCGGAATGACAACGACCAAGTCGTAATATATGACTAAAGACTCTTTAATGTCATAGTATTGTAGTACTATAGTAACAGGTTTTCAGCAAATAGTAAAACGTTCCACTGGTGGAACGGCGCGTATTATGGGGTTAATATTGAATAATTTAATAAATAAATTGCAGTTTGAGTTGTGCGACTGTACTGTGTGTGTGTGTTAGAGTGTGTGAGTGAGGGTACACTGCCATGGTGGTTGGCCTGGACATGGGCTCTCTGTGAAAGGGAGATGGAGTGTGTGGGACAACATGGACTATACTGGATGCGATGGGCACCATGAACTTTGTGTGTGTCAGTGAGAAGTGAGCTATGAGTGGGGTAATGTGAAGGGGCATGAGGTAGTTGGGGTCTATGCGTGTCTGTGGTGTGAGAGAGCATTCAGTGATGTGGATGTGGGAGAGCATGGACAGGATGTGATGGGGGAGAGTAGACTGAGTGTGTGAAGTGTGTGCATAGGCTGAATGTGTGGGGAGAGCATGAGATGAGTGTGTGAGAGAGCAAAGGCAGTGTATGGGGATCTAAGAATTTCGCCTGCATGCATAAATGTAATTTCCACCACACCATTATAATTTCCACCCAAGAATGCAATGTGGTGGAAATTACAGTGGTGGAAATTACAATCCTACAGTTTTTTGAGGAAAAATCTATGCTAACATCTTATATTAGCTAAGAAGTGGTATCTAGCATTTTGTGCACGCAAAATACATCTATGTGCGTTAAAAAAAAAAAAAATTACAAACTCAGTTGACGTTACAGCATGTTTGGAAATTACATACAATAAAAATATTTTCATTTCAAGCTATATTTACCTTAGCTTTTCTTCAAAAGTTGATGGATGAAGTCAAAATTCCCTCCATATCAGACATGTTCTCTGGTGTCACTGTTCATCTCCACAGAAACTACCCAAACAATCTTTCATACAAACCTTTTAAAGGGACATTACAGTGTTGTGGTGGAAATTGCAGCAATAGTGTGGGACAACTACATTTGGTTAAAAAAAAAAAACAGTTGAATGACCACGAATACCCCAATTATGTTTTGATTATTTTACTGATACTTTATTCAGTGACATTTTAAAACATTAGAAAAAACATTTTTTTACAATTAATTTTTATCATTGAAGATCAAAAGTCTGGGTGTGGGACAACCACAAAACAGTAACATTTGCATATATAGAGTAGAGTGGGGTAAAAGGCCCCCGGCCTGTTTTACCCAAAATAACCACCAGATGGCGCAAAGTTACATTTCTATTGTTGCTATGGACTGGCTTGACAACGGGGATATACAAATATCCACTGTGGATCACATATCAGCAACGCAGCGGAGAGAAATCAAATTTCATGGTAAGTGATAAAACTGTATTTAGACAGTTGCTATTTCGTCAGATATCACAGCTGTGTATGTGGTATGAGTAGACAAGTCAGTACATTAAAAAAAATACATTAGGTATAAAAAGTTGAATCACATTTTGAAAGTAAGACCCTTTTTTGTAAAAGTGTAGTCTGTGGGGTAAAACGCCCCCTTAATGGCGGGGTAAATGGCCCCCAGGGGGCATTGTTTCCTTTTATCATAATTAGAGTGGGGGAAAAAGCCCCCCTTAAGGAAAATTCAGTTTTTCTCCAAGTTGAAATGAACCATGTGTTTAGATTTAATCATAGTTTTTGACAACAGTGACATGAACAATAATGCCACCTAAAGTTTGCCTAAAGTTAATACTTAATTTTTTTTTTAACAAAAACAAACATTGTGCCAAGGGGGCCTTTTACCCCCCCCCCCCCCCCCCCCAGTGGGGTAAAAGGCCCCCTGAGGTGGGCAATAGGCCCCCTCACTCAAAAAAACAAGAAAATATCCCTGAATTAATGAATAGCTTGTTCTTTGTTAATTCATGTTCAATCCACACAAAATTATATTGAAATTAAAATCTCATCTCATCTCATCATCTCTAGCCGCTTTATCCTTCTACAGGGTCGCAGGCAAGCTGGAGCCTATCCCAGCTGACTACGGGCGAAAGGCGGGGTACACCCTGGACAAGTCGCCAGGTCATCACAGGGCTGACACATAGACACAGACAACCATTCACACTCACATTCACACCTACGGCCAATTTAGAGTCACCAGTTAACCTAACCTGCATGTCTATGGACTGTGGGGGAAACCGGAGCACCCGGAGGAAACCCACGTGGACACGGGGAGAACATGCAAACTCCGCACAGAAAGGCCCTCGCCGGCCACGGGGGTTGAACCCAGGACCTTCTTGCTGTGAGGCGACAGCGCTAACCACTACACCACCGTGCCCCCTGAAATTAAAATGCGAAATATAATAAAATAATGCATCTATTCATTAATTCAGGGATATGTTCTTGTTTCTTTCACATTATAGGCTTAAGTAAACACTTTTGCTATCCAAACATCTTTTTTTGAGTGAGGGGGCCTATTGCCCCACCTCAGGCGGCCTTTTACCCCACTGGGGGGGGGGGGGGGGGGGGGTAAAAGGCCCCCTTGGCACAATGTTTGTTTTTGTTAAAAAAAAAAAAAGTATTAACTTTAGGCAAACTTTAGGTGGCATTATTGTTCATGTCACTGTTGTCAAAAACTATGATTAAAACAACACATGGTTCATTTCAACTTGGAGAAAAACTGAATTTTCCTTAAGGGGGGCTTTTCCCCCCACTCTAATGATGTTGAAAAAGGTGAAAAAGTCATCATACACTACCAGTACAAATTTCCTAAAACACTCTCATTATAAAGATAACTATAAAGGTGTGAAATTTCCCTTTTTTTCTTTCATAAAATATGATCAAAGGACATAAAAGTGCCCGTAGTCTAAGAATCACCCCAACACGCTGCCCCACGAAATGTTCAGTGCACACGCAAATAAGTTATAAGCTCACCTGAGCAAAAATCAGCGAGCGCATCGGAGGGGAAAAGACGGAACACTACTGCTAGGCAGTTAGCGAACAAGCAGCCAGAGCGAGCAGCCAGAGGCAAAATGAATTCCCTCCGAGGCACAAGCAACGAGGATTGTAAAAGCCAGAACCGCTAACCTTGTATGTTCCTCTCAACAAAAACAAAAGAGCATCTGTACAGTAGTGGTGTGTCGTTCACGAACGAACCGTTCTTTTTGAACGAGTCTTCGAAGTGAACGACTAGAACTAGTTCGCGCTGCCTCTCGTTCTCGGTCGTTCGCGAATCAGCAGTCTCTGCTCGCTGGCAGCAGGGCGGTCGCTGAATCTCGGTCGTTCGCGAATCAGCAGTCTCTGCTCGCTGGCAGCAGGGCGGTTGCTGAATCTCGGTCGTTGGCGAATCAGCAGTCTCTGCTCGCTGGCAGCAGGGCGGTCGCTGAATCTCGGTCGTTGGCGAATCAGCAGTCTCTGCTCGCTGGCAGCAGGGCGGTCGCTGAATCTCGGTCGTTGGCGAATCAGCAGGATCTGTTCAGTAGCAGAAGGGCGTCCAACTTGCATTTTGATCTGTGCAGAGCAGCGCCACTTTACTTCTTTAAGGGCTATCTGAGCCCTATTATCAGAGCGTTGACACATGCCAGGTCTTTAGTTTACAATTTAGAGCTCTCACTCAGCAATACATTTCAGTTCACAGCGAACGAGCTCAGCAGTTCGCGAACGAACGAACAGCCAGCAGCCAGCCTGCCTGCTGCCATACTGGGCTGGGCGCATAGCAACGGTTTCCATGACTGTGATAAACAATGAAGAACGTGGCTCTGGAGATTGCGGCACACTGTGTTCGTTTTTTTAATGTTAATGCAATTTGTAGTAAAGTGGTTTGTTCTTTGTAATGAGCGTTGCTGTTGAATATGAGCAAAATGGGTGTTACTTAATGGGTTTGAACAACTGCATGAAACAGTCTGCAAGGAGGTCTCTTGCTCGAACAGCTGGAAAAGGTCTCGCTAGACGTGACGTCAATCGAATGTTCGTGCTTAACAACCGTTTCCATGTCCATGACCAGGCCAAACAATGAATGATCATGAATGCAGCAGAGAGACATCGCAGGCTACTGTTCGCTGAATACGATGACTTGTAAAGTTGTTTATTCTCTGAAATGAGTGTTGCTGTTAAATAAGCAATTTTTTTTTGCTTAATGGGTTTGAGAGAACAACTGCATAGCCGGCAGACCATGGCTCTACTAAAATAAATATAATAAATATAAAAACAGCTTTATTCTCATCTACATTTAATTAACTTTCAGAGCTTTGTTTATGTAGTCTTTTTCAGATAATGCTAGGATAATGTTTTTCTTCCATCTTTTTCTCAAGCACATTGTAATGTATGAAAATCTATTGTGGATGGCACCTCTGCCGCCTCTCGTTCACTCAAGATGAACTAAACTTCGGACGACAGCCATTGTTGTGCCGCTTTGGTGTGACGTCATCAAAATGAACGAGTGAACGAACGAATTTCTTTGCTGAACTGACCGACATGAACGAACTGGCGGAAATGAATCGCCATGTCCCACCAATACTGTACAGCCATCTGGCTTTATACAGGTGTAGCTACCGGTCACCCAATCGCGAGCCCAGGTAAGGCACCGCTGAGGGACCGTCACCAAATTACCGTTTCATTCCAACCACGCACAGAGGAGGCGCAGATACAGCGACGGTCACCAAACTAAACAGCACTACTGCTACAATCAGGAGACCAGTCTATACTGTCAATTTATTGGAGAACATATGCCATTAGCCTTATAATTACACACAGTGTCAATGATATCGAGAGCATTACATTACAATGCAGAGCATGCACAATGTGAGTGGAATATCAAGTGTTTCATATTTCAAGTTTTTTCAAGGCATTTTTGGCATTTCAGCAGTCTGGAATACATTCTCAGAGAAATCCAGCCCTTTCAGCTGCTGCCATGGCAGCTGGATCAATGCCCGGTTTATTAAATAAAAGTCACTTTTCTTGTATGAAATGTTGACAGATTGTATCCAAATTGTAGCCAGGTTGAGAAAAGGGCATCCACAATACATTTCCGCCCATTAATGCTTGCTCTATGCCTTCGCATTTCCTGGAGTTTGATGACAGGAAGGGTCATGAATCCACACAAGTGAATCTCTATATAAATGTGTGGTGACGAAGACCAGCTGACGGAATAAAAGTCAGTGAACATTCAGTCCCAGCCTTCAAATTTATCTCTCAGGAAAGGGACAACAATAACTGTGCAGTGCACTGCACCATGCAAAGGACACTGGGAAATGAGTAACCTATCACTTTTCCTAAGAACACTGCTCAGGAATTTCCATCATCAAGTTTCCTCCTTGCGGAGACTTTTTATCATGGTTCAAGCGAGACTCATAACAGATTTATTTTTTCTAATACAGTTTATAAACCCCATTAATTTTGGCACCCTTATAATTTCGTTTGTGCGTGTCTATACAATCTGCACACAGGTACGAGAACACAAATGGAATACAGTCTCAGAGAAATTCAGCCCGTTCAGTGACTGCCATGGCAGCTGGATAGATACCCGGTTCATTAAATAAAAGTCACTTTTCTCGCATAAAATGTTGACAGATTATATCCAACTGTAGCCAAGTCGAGAAACAGGCATTCACAATAAATTTCACATACAGTGGTGCTTGAAAGTTTGTGAACCCTTTAGAATTTTCTATATTTCCTCATAAATATGACCTAAAGCATCGTCAGATTTCCACACAAGTCCTAAAAGTAGATAAAGAGAACCCAGTTAAACAAATGAGACAAAAATATTATACTTGGTCATTTATTTATTGAGGAAAATGATTCAATATTACAATACATATCTGTGAGTGGCAAAAGTATGTGAACCTCTAGGATTATCAGTTAATTTGAAGGTGAAATTAGAGTCAGTTGTTTTCAATCAATGGGATGACAATCAGGTGTGAGTGGGCACCCTGTTTTATTTAAAGAACAGGGATCTATCAAAGTCTGATCTTCACAACACATGTTTGTGGAAGTGTATCATGGCACGAACAGAGGAGATTTCTGAGGACCTCAGAAAAAGCGTTGTTGATACTCATCAGGCTGGAAAAGGTTACAAAACCATCTCTAAAGAGTTTGGACTCCACCAATCCACAGTCAGACAGATTGTGTACAAATGGAGGAAATTCAAGACCATTGTTACCCTCCCCAGGAGTGGTCAACCGACAAAGATCACTCCAAGAGCAAGGCGTGTAATAGCCAGCGAGGTCACAAAGGACCCCAGGGTAACTTCTAAGCAACTGAAGGCCTCCCTCACATTGGCTAATGTTATTGTTCATGAGTCCACCATCAGGAGAACACTGAAAAACAATGGTGTGCATGGCAGGGTTGCAAGGAGAAAGCCACTGCTCTCCAAAAAAAACATTGCTGCTCATCTGCAGTTTGCTATAGATTGTGTGGACAAGCCAGAAGGCTGTTGGAAAAAAAAATTTTGGACAGATGAGAGCAAAATATAACTTTTTGGTTTAAATGAGAAGCGTTGTTTGGAGAAAAGAAAACACTGCATTCCAGCATAAGGACCTTATCCCATCTGGGAAACATGGTGGTGGTAGTATCATGGTTTGGGCCTGTTTTGCTGCATCTGGACCAGGATGGCTTGCCATCATTGATGGAACAATGAATTCTGAATTATACCAGCAAATTCTAAAGGAAAATGTCAGGACATCTGTCCATGAACTGAATCTCAAGAGAAGGTGGGTCATGCAGCAAGACAGCGACCCTAAGCACACAAGTCGTTCTACCAAAGAATGGTTAGAGAAGAATAAAGTTAATGTTTTGGAATGGCCAAGTCAAAGTCCTGACCTTAATCCTATCGAAATGTTGTGGAAGGACCTGAAGCGAGCAGTTCATGTGAGGAAACCCACCAACATCCCGGAGTTGAAGCTGTTCTGTACGGAGGAATGGGCTAAAATTCCACCAAGCTGGTGTGCAGGACTGATCAACAGTTATTGGAAATGTTTCGTTGCAGTTATTGCTGCCAAGAGGGTCACACCAGATACTGAAAGCAAAGGTTCACATACTTTTGCCACTCACAAATATGCAATATTGGATCACATCACATCACATTATCTCTAGCCGCTTTATCCTTCTACAGGGTCGCAGGCAAGCTGGAGCCTATCCCAGCTGACTACGGGCGAAAGGCGGGGTACACCCTGGACAAGTCGCCAGGTCATCACAGGGCTGACACATAGACACAGACAACCATTCACACTCACATTCACACCTACGGTCAATTTAGAGTCACCAGTTAACCTAACCTGCATGTCTTTGGACTGTGGGGGAAACCGGAGCACCCGGAGGAAACCCACGCGGACACGGGGAGAACATGCAAACTCCGCACAGAAAGGCCCTCGCCGGCCCCGGGGCTCGAACCCAGGACCTTCTTGCTGTGAGGCGACAGCGCTAACCACTACACCACCGTGCCGCCCCAATATTGGATCATTTTCCTCAATAAATAAATAACCAAGTATAATATTTTTTGTCTCATTCGCTTAACTGGGTTCTCTTTATCTACTTTTAGGACTTGTATGAAAATCTGATGTTTTAGGTCATATTTATGCAAAAATATAGAAAATTCTAAAGGGTTAACAAACTTTCAAGCACCACTGTATATAAATGAGTGGAATATCTTTCCAATAATGGAGGATGTGCTGTGCATTTGTGTGGGGCAGCCACGGTCTAAAGCAGGGGTCATCAAACTACGGCCCCCGGGCCAACTCCGGCCCACCACTCCCCTTTGACCGGCCCCCCAGCCCCTCTGCCCCCCACCACTTGAACCGGTCCTATGAGGTAATCCCCAAAAGTGGTCATGGCCTATTTTTTTAAATTGCTTTTTGGCAACTAATAACATGTCTGCATCTTGTATTTTGTTTATATTTTCAATTAAAATTGATATTTAGTTATAAAATGAACTATTCATATTTTCCGAATTTTCGTCATATGCTCGCGATCAAGCAGTGACAGGCAGCGCACACGCGGAGAACTGTCAGTGTTCAGGACAGCAAAATGGCTAGCGGTCAGTGAAAAGCTGACAGAGAGTGCACAGTTTTTAAAGAACAGTGGATAACCGATTATTTTTTCGTTCAGTGTAAGGACCATGCAGTTTGTCTTGTATGTAAAGAAAGTGTGTCAGTTTTCAAAGAATATAATCTGCGTCGTCACTACGAAACCCACCACAAAGAGTATGTTAGTTTGCGAGGGCAAACAAGAGAAGACAGGATTCGGAGGATGAAATGCGGACTGGCTGCACAACAGAATGCATTCCTTCGCCAAACCCAGATCAACCAGGCTGCTGTCCGAGCTAGCTATAAGGTAGCTCACCTACTAGCTACCCATGGAAAGCCGTTTACTGATGGGGACTTTGTTAAAGTATGCATGCTTGCTGTGGCCGAGGAGGTGTGTCCCGACAAGAAGGATGCGCTCAACGCGGTGAGTCTCTCCGCACCTACTATGACCAGGAGAACCGAAGATTTGGGGGACAACGTGTATGACCAGCTGAATGAGAAAGTGTCAGAATTCGAGTTTTTTGCTTTGGCCATGGATGAGAGCAATGACGTGCAGGACACAGCACAACTGCTGTGATTTATTGATCTATTGCTCATATTATTATAATTTCACTGGTTTTTTAAATGTATTTATTTTATAGGCCTATTTATTTGACCTTTATTAAGTGCTGCACACAATTATTAATATTATTAATATCAACAGGCCTACCTACAATTTATAATTTTCCACTCACCTTTGCCAGTGTCAATCACCTCAACTAGGCAGATGTTTCTTACCTTGACAGCTTTGATGTTATTTTTATTAGAAAATAATATCTGTGGTATTTCAAATTAAAACAAAGTGTGAAGACTCGATTATTACTTTTGCAAACCACTAGTAAAGATAAACAAGTATGTGCCAGGAATAAAGTGTTGATATAGTAGTGGGAATGGCTGTGCCAGGCTAGTAATCTCTACTACACAATGAGGCCTGCTGGTGGTCATATTTGTCTGGGTCATACAATTCTGTGTTATATAGCTGACCCGACCCCGGCCCCCCATCACAGTCAGGAACGACAATGTGGCCCCCAGAGAAAAAAGTTTGATGACCCCTGGTCTAAAGGTTAGGGAGACAGCCATGGTCCCAAAAGGTCACTGGTTCAATTCCCTGGACTGGCAAAGCGCCTTACCCCAACTGTTCCCCAGGTGTCGGGTACACGTGTGTGCTCACTGTATGTCGCTCTGGATAAGAGTGTCTGCTCAATGTTTGATTTGTTGTGGAGAAAAGGAAAATGTTTTGTTTCTGCACATATTTCTGTATAATTGAACAGTTTCTCTCTGCATACAGAACTATGATGAAAAGCCCACCAAAGCCAAAATTGCTTTTGATTGAGGAAAAAGTGTGTAGCTGGTTGGACAACAATGTGGTAATATGAAGTGTGTGCCATTTGATTTGGTGCAAAAGTTTGATTTTGTTAAGTGTTTATGTAGTTTTGAATGCTATGTTTCACTTTGCAGGATAGATGAGGAGTTTTGCACTTTGGGTCTGTGGTTTTGTGAACTGTGTTCAATGTTTTGAGAAAATGAGCCCTGTTTTCAAAATTGCGTTTCAACAATCATACAAGAAATTATAAATATTTAGCTGTGTGTGTGAGGACACTGATGATTTGCAGCACTTAATCTTGTCATTCTGTCCTGTGTCTTACAGCATTGAGATCTGAATCATTCACATTCAGACGTTCCAGAACAATAACTGTGACCAGACGCGGAGCTTGAAAACAGGCAAGGCAGGCAACTGCTTGGGGCCCCCGAAAGTCAGGGCCCGAGGGCTTATTTTTGTTTGTTTTTATTGTTCTTTACCAGTGTATTTTCACATTTGGAATTTAAATAACTTTGGTTTCATACATTTTTTGTTGGTTTCAGATGATTTATCATTCACATTCAGATATTCCAGAACAATAACCATGACTGATCACATCCTTTATCTACTCAGCTCCACATTACTTCAGACTGTAATGCACTCACAGACCACTTTAATATGAACTTGCTCTTGATTCTATAATTCCTGTTCTTGGCTGCAGGAGTGGAACCCAATGTGCCTTTCTACTCACCATGTCTGTAAAGAGTTGCTGTGAGTTACTACTTGGGTGGCACAGTGGTGAGCACCTTCACCTCACAGCAAGAAAGTTCTGGGTTCAAGCCCACTGGCCAACGGGGGCTTTTCTGTGTCAAGTTCGCATGTTCTACCCGTGTCTGCATGGGTTTCGTCTGGATACACCGATTTCCCCCACCGTTCAAAGACATGCGGTGTAGGTTGAATTGGGATTAATTAAATTATAAATTATGTAATAATTGATAATTAAATTAATCAATTTATAAATAAAGATCAGTCTCATAAAATCTTAAATTATTAATCTTAATACTCACCGTGAATGGTTACATTCAAGATTAATGGTAGCTCTGTATTAGATGGGAAACCCAGTTGTATACAAAAGCTAAATTCTGAAGGAAAAAGGAGTTCTAAATAGTTGACCTTGTGAATAAACAACAGGAACAAGTAAAATGCAATTCAATTTTATTAGCTTTTATTTGTCTACTACTCACTAATAATAATAATAATCTCAAAATACATTCAATGTCGGCAAAGGTAATAACAAGACAAAACAATGGAACAATTACACTTGGACTATAAAGTTGAGGGAAAGAGAGAGAGAAAGAGATAGAAGAAGAGAATCCCTTGTGTGTGCGCGTGTGTGTGTGGAGGTGTGTGTGTGTGACCTAGCTTGTCGTTAGCTAAAACAAAGGAATGTTAGCTAAAACAAAGGAATGTTAGCTAAATAGAACAAAGGATTAGCTCTGTGGCTAATGTGTGCTTTGTGTAGGTATCTGTGGGCAGATGCTAATGACTAGCCACTCTGGCAATGCTTAAACAAAATGGCGGTCAGTGCCTAGGTGTCGTATCACAGGTAACTCAATGAGGGAGGTAACAAAATGGCGTCGGGAAATATGGCGCCGACAGGCCTAGTCGAGAACACAAGCCTACCAGCTAGCGTATCACCCTGAGGTAGCTAGCAATAAGTTGCTAAGGAGAATCTGACCACGCTACAGCTGGATCCAAACACTGCACTTAACAACAATTTCCAACAGACTATCTAGGCAAAGAACTCAACGCGAGAGAGAGAGAGAGAGAGAGAGAGAGAGAGAGAGAGAGAGAGTGTATGTGTGTGTATAATAGGTGTTGGATGGAGAGAACTAGGCCTTGTAGCGGTCTAGCCTCGGAGCTTAAAATAACAAACTTGTCGCTGCGCTGCTAATCAGATAGGGAAGCTAGCAATGGAGTTAAAGAAAGATATCATGCAAGATACCCTGTCTAACAAGTTCAAAGAAAAAAACATAACCAAAACAAACAATAAAAACAAACAAACACCTTCCGTGTCTGAGCGGGTATGCTAAATAGCTCAAAGCTTAAACATGACCCTAACAACCATCTGAATAAGCTACAAATTAAAAATTTTGCCCAAGTGCCTACTCAATGCGATGGAAGTTCTTTCTCCGATGTCCGCGCTGAGGGTCGCGGTCCGAGGAGAGGAGGTTAGCGGCGAGTTGCGTCCAACCGCGGCTAACGAAGCAGGGAGATGGAGGCCTAGCTGGCCCACGGTGCTTCAGGAGAAACCTCCGGTGATGCGTCGACGAGAAAAAGGCTGAGAGGAGCGAAGCTGTCCGCAAATGCCTCTTAGCGTGGAAAACTACTTAACTGTAGTTAAACTTTGCAAAGGTTTAGAATCAAAACCACTATATCGCTGAAACTTAGCGGGTCGTTCAAAAGTTCGGCCGAAACTAATTTGAACAGGCTGTTCTCAGACAATAGCGGTTAGTCTCAACACTGTAGGCGAGCGTGCCTACAGTCCGTCCGACCACTCCAGTAGTCAGAACACGAGAGGACGAATCGAGGCGCTCTCGATACAGTTAAAGCAGTTCCACTTCACGTCACATCCGGGTGGAGCGCGCAAGGAAATTGTGGGATCGTTATAGGGGGCGCTGGCGAGTTACCAACATTCCCCCCTTGGCCATAGGCGCTGAAAGGAGTGATACCCTATGGGCACATGGTGTTTAGTCTGCGACCCACGGTCCCTAGTAATCCACAATGAGGTAGTTCCACAATGAGGTAGTTCCACAATGAGGTAGTTCCAAGGGTCCTTTCTGTGAAAAGTCTTTCAGACACAGTTCAACAGTTCAATTCATTTCATACAGTCCATAAGATGCATAGGCACTTGGGCATGAAAGCATAGGCACTTGGACATGAAAACAATTACACTATGGCTACTTAACTACCTTCTACATACAATATTTCACACAGCAAACAAAAAAAATAATCAAAACTCCATAAAGGAAAATGGAAAAGAGGGGTTAGTTAGCATGTTAGCAAGCCTACTCTTCAAGAAAGTTAGTGGAGGCCTTAGGCCTGATGGAGAATCGGACAATGCCACGATCTAATTTCTCAGGTGCGTAGATCGTTTTGTCCAGTTTGCGGTGTAGTGTCAGTATGTACCTATGTAGAGTGATGGCTATGAAGACTGTGATAACCCAACCGCTAGCTAGAAATCCCAGCGCAATTCGGCTTATTAAAGATCCTTGATCGGACGAAGGGTTTGCGCGGTTATTCAAGAAAGTGGTAGCGATGCCAGTGGGCTTAAGATTGAATTGCACGGTTTTGGTCCCTTCCAGCAGTAGTTGTGCTTGGAGGGTGGAGTTTATCTCAAGTTCGTGACCTGGGAAGGCATCGGGCATTTCTATCTCGGTCTCATACTGGTCAGCGCTAAGGTGATGGAGGGTGATGTCACCCACGTGAACAGTGGCTCCTAGTGGGACACTTAGGAGAGAGGTTTCGTTAGGGATCTTCATTCTAGTGGCAGTGTTATGTTGATCATATGATACCAGAATCTCAGTTTGGGGAGTGTTGATTAGCCACCGATTACCAGCTCTTTCTACTCTAGTTCCTATTCCTTCATCTTTAATAGACAATTTGCCTGCACACTTCTGCTCGGGGACTTTTGTCAATCCACAGAGACGGTCTGTGGTGTCTCGGATAAAGGGATTGCTGGGGCAGACCCAGTGGATATCTTTGGTAGAGGTGCACATGTCTAAGTTAGGGACGAGGTAGATAGAGGGGTTGTCATCGTGATAGGCTATGGTGGGAGGTGTCTGCAAACGTACGTGTACGTCATTGTTCCAGAAACCTACATTAAGGACAGATTTGATTCTGTATATGTTTTGCCGTTCAATAACGGGGAGATTGAGGATGAAGCCTATTTCTAGGTTTTGAGGGTTCACAAAAATGGGGATAGCACTGCCAAGACTATAAGCCAGATGAATCTGTGATGAGTAAACGTTAGTCGTGGTAGTAGATCGGAGTATGCTGTCAACCATGCTGAGGGGTATCAAATATGGTGGGATTTTACCTCCACTCAGGGTGCTGAGAGAGCTACTTACTTCTCTCATCAGGTCCTGCATTAGGTCTCGGATTACTCGGACATACTTGACTTCGCTTCTCATGATTGTCGCTAGCCTGTCTACGGCATGTACTGTGTTCTTGATTAATGTAGAATGCATGTTAACGGTTAGTATGGTTCCCTGCAGGGTTTTGCCTAGGCCCTGCAGCTCCTCCTGTTGAGTGGTAACAAGGGTGGTTACTTATAGATGCACGCTTATGGATTGAGAGGCATGCAACTAAGTTGGGGAGGCTATAACTTATTGTTTGTCCACCCCCCTATGGAGTGTGGACTGCTCAAAGAGCTTTATTTGGTTGCTATGGACCCATCTATACGAAGGCGCCTGGCTGGGCTTCGAAGTTTTGATGCGGTAGGCGACGGGGGACAGTTTACCGACGATTTCGAAAGGACCGGACCAACGGGGTAAGAATTTTCTGGCTACTCCTACCGGTTTGGTGAAATTGAAGTATAGGACTCTGTCGCCTACTTCGTACTCACGGTGTGTCGCCTTTCTGTCGTAGTAAGCTTTCTGTCCTTTCGCACTCTTTTCGAGGTGTTCCTGGGCCCACGCAAACGTGGCCTGCAAGTGGCGTTGCAAGTCGGTGACGTACTGGTGTGCGGTGTACGCAGTGGCAACGCTTAGGTCCTCTGGTCGGTAGAGGAGGTGTAAGGGAAGAACCATTTCACGGCCAGTCATCATTTCGAACGGGGTGACTCCGGTGGTGCGGTGAGGAGTGGACCGAATGGCCATCAGCACCAGAGGGAGTTTGATGTCCCAATCTTTGCCATGGTGACTCACATACTTGCGAAGCATGCTCACGATGGTTTGGTTGGCGCGTTCGACCTGACCGGAAGACTGAGGATGATACGCGATGTGGAATTTTGCCTCGACTCCGAGCATCTCCCACAACACTCTCATGACCTCTGCGGTGAAATGAGTACCTCGGTCGGAATCAATGGATAGGGGCAAGCCCCAACGGCTGAACACATGGTTCATAAGAAGGAGAGCGGTGGTCTCTGCGGTTTCGTTCGGGGCGGGCAAGCATTCCACCCACTTCGTGAACGCGCAAGTGACGGTCAGGAGGTACTTATTACCTCGAGCCGATTTCGGCACCGGTCCGACCCAGTCTATCTGGAGATTAGACCAGGGGAATGAGATGCCTTTGCTTTGCAGTGGGGCGCGGTTCAATGGTTGGGCTGGTCGGAATTGGCAGCAAATCAAGCACCCTTTGACATACTCGGTAACGTCCTGAATCATGAAGGGCCAATAGACAATCTGTTGGAGTGTCTGGTAGGTCGCCTGAGCGTTCCTATGGCCCCCGCACGGGCTGTCGTGAGCGTACTGCAACATGACCCCCCTATGATCTGTGGGCACGACCCACCGGGGAGGTCCCTGGTTGCGTGGTGTGTACGCCAGGAGTCCTTTCTCGAGTTTTAAGCCGTTTTTGAGATTGTGAAGGTGATTTAAGTCTCGGGACTGTTGCAACTCTTGTGGGGAAATTGGGGACGCCACGGGGTCCGCAAGGAACTTACGGATTTGGTGGATCACGGGATCCCTTTCCTGCATGGACACCAGGTCGGCATCCTGGGGCAGTCGGCCGAGTTGCACTGTTCCTGCTTGGGGTACTGCGTCAGTTTGACCTGCTCTAGCCTGTCGGCGAGTAATCGCGGTTACGTTATGGTGTGGCGTCTCGGGAAGCCAGGACGGCTGGAATTCCCAAAGGGGGCCGTCTACGGCTCCCGCTTTGGCGAGGCCATCTGCCTCATCGTTACCGACTTTGTCAGGTCCTGGGACTTGAGAATGTCCCTTCACCTTCTTCCAGTAGACGCACATTCCCTGTTCGGTTACGAGTTGATCGCATGCTAGGAAGAGTTCGGAGTGTTTCACTTCCTTGCCCCTTGCGTTTTTCATGTCCTTCACCTTCCACAAGGGAAAGTGTGAGACGAAGCTATGCCTGGCATAATTTGAATCAGAGCAGAGGACTAACCGCTTGATGTTCTCACGGGCAGCTTGTTGCAGGACGATGAGCACGGCTGCTACCTCCGCATATTGGCTAGTCTTAGCCCCGAGTCGATGTTGGTATTTCCCTTGTATAGGGCCGTTCGCCCATACGATACCGACACCGGCTTGCACTTTGCGTTCATGATGGAATGAGCATCCATCTATGTAAGCGGTGGGGAGGTCTTTGCAGACGTTCTCGTCATAGTAGTGGTGGTCGGAGGGGAGAGCAGGTACGGTTGTTAGTTCGGTTTGATCTGGACTATTCTCGCAGTCGCAATGCTGGCATTCCGCCAGCCCTCGGCCAAGCGCCATCTTGTGGTTCTGGGCGTACTTCACCTCGACGTCGTAGCCCTGTAATGCCATCATCCAAGCTGCGATGCGACTGTTCGAAACTCTTCCCTCTCTCAGCCTCTGGCTGTTCAAGAACGAGACCGGTTGATGATTGGTCTCTATCACCACCTTCTGGCCACCAATGTAACTGCGAAAGTGTTCAACGGCCCAGACCGTGGCCAGCAGGGCTTTTTCGCAGTCTGAAAATTTAAACTCCACAGCACTGAGGGGCCGACTGGCGTATGCTACGACACGGCGATCTTTGTCATGCTGCTGTGACAGTGCAGCGCTCAGGCAGTGGGTGGAGAAACTAGCCTCCAAGAAGAACGGTTTGTCTTTGTCGGGATACGCGAGGCAGGGAGCGGAGCAGAGCTTCTGCTTCATGCTCTTGAACGCGAATTCTTGAGGGTCACTCCACTGGAAGGGTTTATCCTTCCGGAGGAGCTCGGTGAGCGGTCGTGCTATCTCCGCGTAGTCCTCGATGAACTGTCGGGAGTAGTTGCAGACCCCTAAGAAGCTCCTGAGTTCGGGTACGTTGGATGGGGCTTTGATGTCTTGGATAGCCCGCACCCTCCCCAACTGGGGTTCAATGCCCTCTGGCCCGACGCACAGTCCAACGTATTCGACTTTGGTGCGACACCACTGCCCTTTGGTGACAGAGAGCTTCGCTCCTGCTCTGGACAGCTGAGACAGAACATGGCGTATCTCTTCGAGGTGTGCATCAAAAGTCTGTGACCTAATGAGGATGTCATCGACATAGATCAAGTTGCCACGAGCTGCGGCATCGCTCATTGCCTTATGCAAGATGTTGTTGAATTCAGCGGGGGAGTTCGCGTAGCCGAACGGACATCGGTTGAAAGTTAGCTGGCGGTTCCCAAAGGAAAAGGCCAGCTTGTGTTGGTCAGCTGGATCCACGCGCATGGTCCAGAATCCACTCGCCACGTCGGCAGTGGAGAAGAACTTTGCACCCTTCACCTTGGCAAGTTCTTGATCCAGATGGATCATGGGCCATCTTGACAAGGGCACTTGCTTGTTCAGCTGCCTATAGTCAATGGTGAGACGCCACTTGCCGTTCGGTTTCAGCACCGGCCACAAGGGGGAGTTGTAAGTCGAGTTACACTCGCGAATGATCTGCTTTTCCAGCAGAGTGTCCAGTGTTTCTTGTATTGAGTCGTATGCGGCTAACGGGATTTTGTATTGCCGCACGAACGTCGGTGGAGCGTTCGGATCTGTTGGGATTCGGACGGTGTGGATGTCCGTGACTCCGCAGTCATTGGAATCTCGCGCCCAGATCGCCTTGAAGTCGTAGAACAGTTCATGGAGCTGTCGTCTCTGGGCGTCCGTGGTCAGGCTGTCAGCTTTCACCAGCTGTTGTTGAACTTCTTGTTCGAAGCCTGGGTACGGTTCACCTAGAGCTGAATTGACGACCTCAGTTGCAGGGGTGTCGTTGCTCGATTGCGTGGCAAGAGCGTACACCAGCATGTGTTTCGGGGTGTTAGTTTTGGTCATGACTATGCGCTCGTCGCGAAGCATGTCGTGAGGTTCGACGCGGATCATGTGGAAAGGAAGAGTGATCCAGGGAGGTTCCACTGGATCGGAATGAGTGTCCGGCGTTGGCAGCTCACCAATGACTGGAATGGTGAGTTCAAAGTCATGGAATGCCTGGTCTATCAGAAGGCCTAAAGGCCGACGGGCGGGGATCGTGATGGCGTCCCGCGTGGAGTTTTGAACCAGGAGGTAAGTGGAACGATGACTCACTTCAAGCAGCGGAGTCCCACACACGGCTAAGTCAAGCTCCATGAAGAATCTGAGAGGCTGGAAGAACGCCTGGGAGCTACGAAACTGTTGGTCTTTCATGATGACCAGCTTAAGAGGGGAACCAGCAGTCCTAGAGGGAATGACAATGTCAAATTCGCTAGCGACATGGCAGGCTTGGGGAATCGTTTGTCCTGACCGCATTTGTTCCGGGTCAGCTTGGAACGGGTGCTTAGCAGCATCGGCTTGGGTCCAGATGACCCGGTTGACTAGGTCCAGTTGGGCTCCCAGTCTGACCAAGATGTCTGCCCCAATGACCAGTGGGTCAGGAAGTCCGGGGATGACACTCAAGAAATGAAGGAATTCTCTCTGACCGATGGCAAGCGACACGGCGCAGACGCCCGTGGCTTTGATGGGGCTCTGGGGTTGTTCGGCTGACAGTAGCCGGTGGCTCTTCTGCACAAAGACAGGGGAAGGAGTGCTCTGACGCACTATGTCGAACCACGTTTGGCTGATGGCTGACTTCTCTGACCAAAGCGCTAACCTGACGGCAGGTGCCGTGACGCCGTTGACAGTAATGTTGCCAGATATCCAGGGGTAGTACCTGGTTGGGGCAGATTTGCCAAGAAAGCAAAGGAAAGACGGGTGGCCATCAAGCGCGTTGCGGTTGAGAAGAGTGTCGGTTGAGTTTGGTGCGTCTTGACTCGGCTCAGGGTGGAGCGGAGTGGTCTCGAGGCTCTCGGGGACCTGCCCTGACTCAGCTATCGGTGGAGTAGCCTCCACACTAACTTCATCGCAACAGGCTCGATCATGACGACGAGGATCTGGGGTCTGTGGGGACGCGACCTGGGCCCACAGTTGCCCACGACGACAGTCAATGAGGGGCGCTAGCCTATCCAGTAGGTCTTGGCCAATGAGGAACGGTTCTACCCCAACAGAGCAGATGTAAGTGGGGTGAGTGATGGACATGCCCTGGAAGGTGAGTTCTAACCATGCAATGGTTGTTACTGGTGCTTGATTCTGGGTGAAGCTAACCAAGTTGACGTCACAACGTTCGGTTCTGATGGGTCTACCTTGCGCGCGCCGCGCATCAGAAACCTCTGCAAAGACTTTGGAACACATCAGGGTGATTTCTGACCCGGTATCCAAGAGAGCTTGGAGGGAAACGTTGCCTTCTACCACCACTGGGGTATAGATACGCTTGGCGTTGCCTTTCCTAACCAAATCTCCAAGAAACTGCGTCAGGGGTGCATCCTGCGGGTCAGGCTTCACTACCGGGGGGGGGGTGGTTTCAACTCATCGCTGCCTATTGGGCAGGGGTCCTTTCCCCACCCCACGAGGTAGACATGCGGTGGTGGTGGGGATGGGTCCCGGCCTAGTCATGCTGACGGTTCGTCCCTGTCCTTGCTCGGCTTACCCTTCCTGTTCTTATTGCTCAGCAGTTGTTTAACTCGTGCTAATTCAGTCCTCAGTTCTGCCATCCCAAGCGGCTCTTGGTTGGCTTGTTTAATCCGTGCTAATTCAGCCCTCAGTTCTGCCATCCCAAGCGGCTCTTGGTTGGCTTGTTTAGCGGTAGCTAGCTTAGGGCTCCGCTCCCTTCGAGAGGAGTTGCGATGGGGCCTTGACTGTCCGCTATTCTGAGATTTAGGGCTGTGACTGCCAGGTTTGCGGTTACCTTGCCCGTGGGCGTTGGGGCCCTGTTCCCCCTTGGCTCCAGCTTGTCGAACTTTCCAGTTACCTTTGGGTTGACTCGACGTCTGGTGGCCGGGGTTTGGGTTCGCCCAAGGGGGCCCGCGGTTTGGGGCTTCACCCCCTTCTAGGCCTAAGGACTGACCTTCCTGCTCATATAGGCTGAGGACTCTGGGATCGTCCTCGTGGCGGTCTGTGGGTCGGACGAACGTCTCCCACGTTAGTTGTGCGGTGCGACGCATTTCTCTCATAGTATGGGGGCGCTGGCGACACGCGAGTGTTACTTGGTTACGGATGCACGGGTGAAGGTTATGGAGGAAGAGGGACTTGAAGTTGCGATCTTCCTCTAGCCCGGGCTCGCTTCTGCCCTGAAAGTACGCTGCGCGGAGCCGACGGTAGTACTCGCGAGGGTGTTCGCTTCGTTTCTGTCTGATCAGAATGGCACCCATCGTCGCAGCAGTCTCGTCCTCGTACAACGAGTATTCCTCTTTCAAGTACTTACGTATTTTCTTGTAGTTGTCGAGGACTGACTGCGGTAGGGTCTCAACGAATGCTCGTACGCCACTACCTAAAGTTTTCCAGACTAGTCTGGCCTTTTCATGCGACGTAGCCTCTGGCAGGTCCAGGAGGCTACGCTCGATTTCCCGGAAATAATCATTAACGCTTCGGTGTCTATGATTTTCCGGCTCAAAACGCTCTATGTCTTTCGCAAGGACGTCGATTTGGCGGATCCTAGTTTTGCGTTCTGCGACGAGGCGTTTTGATTTTGACCCGTAGGGGTCCTCGCTGTCTTCGCTATTTGAGCTGCTCTCATATCGCCTATGTCTGCGTTTCGGCTTGTAGGCGGCCTCTCCGTCAGAGGAGTCTGAGGGTACGTAGCGCGGCGTTTTCTGCGGGCTAGAGGCTGCAGCGATATTGAAGCGCGAGGGGGTGTAGTGGGGAGTAAAGTAAAAACTCCCAGTGCCACGAGGTGGCGACCGCGCGACTTTCACGCGAGTTGAGCTTGAGTGCGGTGTCTGATCTACCGTTCTAAGCTCAGGTTCTTCCTCCTCCAGAGCGGAACTCTGTTCTTGGGAGGGTTTGGCCGATCCCTCATCTGAGCGACGTGCTTGCGTCACTTCTTCTCTGAGGTATTCTATTTCGCGCTTTAGTTCATCTTGTGTGGCTCTCAGGCCCACGAGGCTACTCTCCGCGCTTTCTGCTCTCCTTTGAGCTTCGGCCAGTTGTCGTTTTAGTGTTCTTTTCTCTTGTTCGAGGGTCATACACACATGTTCCATTTCCTTATAGTAGATCATGAACAATTTGGGTAGCCCTTCTGGGAGAGTCATAGTACGCTCCTTAAGTTCCCTAACGGCTATGTGTATTTCATCAAAGCGAGCCTTTTGGTCCAGATCACAGAAGTAATTTCTCCTATCCTCCGGGACTTGGCCTAAATCGCCTACAACGTCGAAGAGAGAGAGGAGGGGCCCTTCTGACTCCCTTGATGGGGAACGCGACATTTTGTTCGAAATGTATTAATTACCTTAAAGGAAATTAATACTAGGTGTTGATTAGGTTAGCTCTGTATTAGATGGGAAACCCAGTTGTATACAAAAGCTAAATTCTGAAGGAAAAAGGAGTTCTAAATAGTTGACCTTGTGAATAAACAACAGGAACAAGTAAAATGCAATTCAATTTTATTAGCTTTTATTTGTCTACTACTCACTAATAATAATAATAATCTCAAAATACATTCAATGTCGGCAAAGGTAATAACAAGACAAAACAATGGAACAATTACACTTGGACTATAAAGTTGAGGGAAAGAGAGAGAGAAAGAGATAGAAGAAGAGAATCCCTTGTGTGTGCGTGTGTGTGTGGAGGTGTGTGTGTGTGTGACCTAGCTTGTCGTTAGCTAAAACAAAGGAATGTTAGCTAAAACAAAGGAATGTTAGCTAAAACAAAGGAATGTTAGCTAAATAGAACAAAGGATTAGCTCTGTGGCTAATGTGTGCTTTGTGTAGGTATCTGTGGGCAGATGCTAATGACTAGCCACTCTGGCAATGCTTAAACAAAATGGCGGTCAGTGCCTAGGTGTCGTATCACAGGTAACTCAATGAGGGAGGTAACAAAACGGCGTCGGGAAATATGGCGCCGACAGGCCTAGTCGAGAACACAAGCCTACCAGCTAGCGTATCACCCTGAGGTAGCTAGCAATAAGTTGCTAAGGAGAATCTGACCACGCTACAGCTGGATCCAAACACTGCACTTAACAACAATTTCCAACAGACTATCTAGGCAAAGAACTCAACGCGAGAGAGAGAGAGAGTGTATGTGTGTGTATAATAGGTGTTGGATGGAGAGAACTAGGCCTTGTAGCGGTCTAGCCTCGGAGCTTAAAATAACAAACTTGTCGCTGCGCTGCTAATCAGATAGGGAAGCTAGCAATGGAGTTAAGGAAAGATATCATGCAAGATACCCTGTCTAACAAGTTCAAAGAAAAAAACAGAACCAAAACAAACAATAAAAACAAACAAACACCTTCCGTGTCTGAGCGGGTATGCTAAATAGCTCAAAGCTTAAACATGACCCTAACAACCATCTGAATAAGCTACAAATTAAACATTTTGCCCAAGTGCCTACTCAATGCGATGGAAGTTCTTTCTCCGATGTCCGCGCTGAGGGTCGCGGTCCGAGGAGAGGAGGTTAGCGGCGAGTTGCGTCCAACCGCGGCTAACGAAGCAGGGAGATGGAGGCCTAGCTGGCCCACGGTGCTTCAGGAGAAACCTCCGGTGATGCGTCGACGAGAAAAAGGCTGAGAGGAGCGAAGCTATCCGCAAATGCCTCTTAGCGTGGAAAACTACTTAACTGTAGTTAAACTTTGCAAAGGTTTAGAATCAAAACCACTATATCGCTGAAACTTAGCGGGTCGTTCAAAAGTTCGGCCGAAACTAATTTGAACAGGCTGTTCTCAGACAATAGCGGTTAGTCTCAACACTGTAGGCGAGCGTGCCTACAGTCCATCCGACCACTCCAGTAGTCAGAACACGAGAGGACGAATCGAGGCGCTCTCGATACAGTTAAAGCAGTTCCACTTCACGTCACATCCGGGTGGAGCGCGCAAGGAAATTGTGGGATCGTTATAGGGGGCGCTGGCGAGTTACCAACAGCGGTAAGGTTAACGTGGGGTGGCCGTGGGCTGAAGTGCCCTTGGGCAAGGCACCTTACCCCCAACTGCTCCCCAGGTGCTGTAGCATGGCTGCCCACTGCTCTGCATACGCATGCGTGCACTGCTTCAGACGGGTTAAACGCAGAAGACTAATTTAACTCTGCTCGTGTACATGCATGTGACAAAGGTGGCACCTTCTATTTCCTTCCTGGCAGCTTGAACCAATCTAGGGGGTTTCCCAAAAGTCTCAAAGCCAAGAGCATCTTAACTAGGAGAGAGTGTTCATTGTGCTGCTCACTCTACCATTTAACAAAGATCTTTGTGCTTATGTTGTTTTGGGGGAAAATGTAGCCTGGCCATTTTCCTCTGACTTCTTATCTACAAAGGCATTTGCTCCGTTTTTTCACACTATTCCATGTAAACTCTAGAAACTTGTGTGAAAACCCCAGGGAGATCAGCAGTTTGTGAAATACTCAAACCAGTCCATCTGGCACCAAAAACCCATTCCAAAGGGAACATCACAGCAATCACACTCCCCTCCCCATTTTTGATGTTTGACGTTAACTGAAGCTCTTGAGTTGGATCTGCACAATTATGAATCATGTTGCTGTTAAGAGATTGGCTGATTAGATGTATAAAACAGCAGGTAGGTGTTCCTAATAAAGTGCCCAGTGAGTGCATTTTTCATCTCTTTACCCCACATTTCACAGGTCATTGTTGAAGTTTGTTAGAACACTTCTAAAGGTTTCACTAGGTTTTCAACTTGATTAAAAACTGAACAGCTTGCTAATTTTATTTACTGTATAATACAAAACGGTGACTGAACACACTGAGGTTGAGAGAAGCAGTGTAAAAAAAGGAATTGCTGTAGACACTGCTTTATAATTGCATATTGAGATCCCAACTGGAAAAAGACAGTTGTCATGTGCATGTTAAAGGAAGGGTGATGTACTGTAAACGATTCAGCTGGAGACCTCCATTTTCCCCAAAAGATGCAGTGCCACCAAAAGCACTACCATAACATTCACAACCAAGCATTGTTTTACTGCAAGGGGGAACAAGGACTGTCAACACAAGAGACCTTTAAGACATTTAAATGCATGACTTGTGACCCCATCCTACAGCCTTTTTGAACCACTTTCCTGGATGCCAATGGAAAGAGACATGGATTTATAAAGATCAAGGGAGACCATAGTCTAGTGAGTATAATGAGAACTGGCACAGCTCTTGAAAAATGTTGCTACAGTTGAAGAACCTTCCCTCCTTGCCAAAAGGAGTCAATTAACCCTATGCTAAAGGAAACTGAAGCACCCTTCCTTAGCATTTAGAGTAGTCCAACAGCTCTGATCATGACCATTTACATACTGCAAGTCACTTCAATCAGATAAGCTGCATCCCCAACTACTTCCTCTAACCAGCCAAGTAATTGAGGTATTTCACCCACGTGACCAAGTCACGTGATGCAGCCATTTTGGACAGCGCGCTTAAGTCCTTCAGTGCAAGGCGGTATGAGATGGTGGAGACCTTTGCACATTTTAACAAGAAAGTAAGCTGTGATTCGTGTTAAATTGGATCTGTCTTATCACAAACACTGTACCCAGCCTTGGTATGGAGCCCTGTTTATTTCTGTGTCCCGTTTCTTTCTAGCCTTTGTTATTACGTTTTATGTCTGCTACATGCAACCCTAGACAAATTAACACTGCCTTGTTTCACTGCTCAGATGGGTTAACACTGACCCATTTACTTCTTGCTATATATTTTACCAAAATTGCATTAACTGATAAACTAATCTGAAATGAAGTGATCACTGCAAAGTCTGGAGTACTCTGTTGGCTCCCAATCCTGTCTCTTCACAGCTGCAATCCATTTGGCCCTCTTGTCTGGGTCAGTAGGAAACCGGTAGTGATGTGTCAGTCACGAACGATCCAGTTCAAAGAGCCGGCTCTTCGGTGGGAGCCGAATTAGTTTGTCCTTAGGTGCCTCAGAGAGACTTCCACAAAAAAAAGTTGCTGTCCGATTGCGTCTTTGTGTTGTCTATTACCATTCAAAGGAAAAAAGTAGCATGGTGTACACCTACTTTTTTTGGTTGGGGGGGGGGGGGGGGTTGATGTCATTCACAGCTGCGAAAATATGAAAATTGGTGTAATGCTTAAAGCTGTGGAGTGCAGGGGAGAGGAGTCTGTGAGGCACCTGAGGGGAAAATCAGCTGTGTATTTTATATTGGTAATAACAGTTTTGCATTATGTTTGTGAGAAAATAATTTATTAATAAGTTTTTCTATAGCTAGAACATTACACTGCTATATTTTACAAAGCTTTACAATGGCTACAAACACTAAAAAATAAAAATGGAAAACATCCTATTGATAAAAGATAATGTAATTAACTAGTTAACTCCAGCAATTAATCAAAAATAAAATCTCAGGAGTCGTTTGGGAGCCGAAAGAGCCAGCGCCTTATAGCAAGAGCCAAAAGAGCCAGCTCCCGAAAAAGAGCCGAAATTCCCATCACTAGAAACCGGTAAAAGGAGCATCCTGCACCCTGTCCCTGTCTGTTGTGGCAGCCCACAGCACAAGCAGCAAACACCATGGTTATTTATAGAGTGCTTACGGACAAATTAATCTATTCTAGGCGTCTAACTTTTTTCAAGCTGGTTCTCCCCTCTGTCTGCAGCATTAGTATGTAGCTTGACGTTCAAAATGGCAGACACCGGGGCATCACGTGACCCTGTGACATCAGGTGAAATACCTCAATAGCCTTTGCTTATTAGGCTCAATGTGCACTGCTTTGTTACCAACCACCCACAGAAACAGGGCCCAACAATTTAGCAAAGTTTAAAACAAAAGCAAGCAGATAAAATGCCACTTTTCTCAAGAGAAACAAAGATTAGACATGCATCTTCAAAGAGATTTAGAAAACGTACATCTTTATTGTATACATATATTTGTAAAAGTTACATCACACATGGAATTGAAACACCATCATGATTTGTCCCACCGAGCGGCAGGAGCGCCATCCTCAAGGAGGGGTTCACTCTCTGCACCTGACACTTCAGTCCCATGGCACAAAACCTTGAGCCAGCCAACAAAGTCTGAACCTTTAGGAAACAGGATGAAGTCATAGAGGAGTGCAGCTACAACACCACCACATAGTGGCCCTGCCCAGAACACCTAGAGAGAACAAGGAAAGGGAGCACACCAAGTGTTGGGTTCTGTACATGTTCTCATTCAGCCTTAATCTTAGTCAGGATAAAGGAGAGAGGCATCTGAAGCCTTTTCCTCTGACCAATCAATCCAGGTGATGATTTTCTATAAAACAGCAGCTGACAGTCAAGCTGCAAGTCAATTATGTTAATGCACTTATTCCATTGCCATTTGTAGAGCAACAGCTCATTTATAGGAAAATATGGCAGATGCACCACATTCCATATTTAAAAAGGAAGTCCCATTAAGCAAGTGTTAAATCTTCCCAAGTTCATATGATCAAGTTCTGTAGTAACAAGGCCACTCACCCAGTGGTGTTCAAACTCCACAGAGACTAGAGCTGGGCCAAAAGATCGAGCAGGGTTGATGCCACATCCAGTGTAACTAATCTGTTTAGACAAATTGGATTAGGTCAGTGAGGTGTCTGGCTATTCCTCAAATGGAAGGCTTCCAAAAATTAGCATTTTGAGCTAAAACAAAGACCTACTCCTACAAGGTGAGCCAGAACCACAGAGAGCCCGCATGCAAATGGAGCTGAACCAGCCATGTTGTCCCTCCTTTTATCCACTGTTGCTAGGACACATAGCACCAGTTGGAGTGTGAGGAGAAACTCAATTCCAAAGCCTTGTCCTGGACTGACACCATTCAGCTGCAGAATGAACAGTTAGTTTTAACCACTGGGATTTTGCTAGTCACAAGAATATCTTGCCCAACACTCTGGGCTGGATGTTTAAACACTAGTAGCCAGTTAACTCTCATACCATTCACAAGGAATGATCCAGCATTTTGAGAGAGGCAAAAACCTTAATCAGGCAATTTTAGTGGTCTGCTGTTGCACTTTGAACAAGACTACCACAGAGGCTAAAGGAATAATATTGGCAGGGGGGCTTAGCTAGCATGAAGCCAGATGTGACAAGAGTATGGTTGAACAGTGGATGGAAAAGGAATCAGTTGAAAAAGTAACCCTCAACCAAACCCCTGCTGCCATAACAGGTTTATAAAGCTTGGTTTAGTTTGTTCAATAATCCAGGTGATTGAAAAATTGGGGCAGTTAGAAAGAGCACTTAAAGCCACACCCACCCTGTCCAAGGTCAACCCCCCTTTTTTTTTTTGGGGGGGGGGGGGGGAGCAGCACAGACAAATTACTATTTGATTCAATGGAACTACTGTACAGTGTCTTGAAGTTACAGCTAGTGACACTAGTCAGATTAAGTATAGAGTTACTCACCTTGTTCAGCCCAAGTGAATCTACTACTGATGGTCTCACTCCCAGAACAATGCCACTAGCAATCACAGCCCCAGTCACCTGAGCCAGAATGTACCACAATGCCCTGCACATGCTAATCTGGCAGCTAACCAACATAGCAAGTGTGACAGCTGGATTCAGGTGGGCTCCACTGATATGGCCCAAACTTTGAACTAAGACAGCAATGGCTAGCCCAAATGCTAATGCTACTTTTACTTCCTGATCTGGATAGCTGCTGTTCCCATTCCCAATTGCTGCAGAAATGCCACAAAAGACAAACACAGTTGTCCCTATCAACTCTGCAAGGGCAGCACGCCAAAAACCCAAACCCTGTAGTTCTTTCTTCATTGTGCTCTAATCCAACCAGCTAAGCTGTTGCATGAGCAGCAGCTTCTGTTATTTCAACTATTTCCTGTGGTACGTCACTCATTCTTCATTGGTCTCTCAATATGATTGGCTAAACCATTTGTTAGTCTTTCAATTAGCTCTCTCAATTAATCAGGCTTTCCTGCAAATCCATTTCGCTCAGAATCACTAAGCAGCTTCTTGTGACTTTTTTTGTGCCCAAAATAAACAAATAATTAGCATGACATGGATAAATCCATACAAATATAAATCACAAATGCTGTATTTAATCATTTATTTAAACATTTATTTGAAGATTTCTTGAAAGACAGGGTGGCACAGTGGTGTAGTGGTTAGCGCTGTCGCCGCACAGCAAGAAGGTCCGGGTTCGAGCCCTGCGGCCGGCGAGGGCCTTTCTGTGCAGAGTTTGCATGTTCTCCCCGTGTCTGCGTGGGTTTCCTCCGGGTGCTCCGGTTTCCCCCACAGTCCACAGACATGCAGGTTAGGTTAACTGGTGACTCTAAATTGACCGTAGGTGTGAATGTGAGTGTGAATGGTTGTCTGGGTCTATGTGTGTCAGCCCTGTGATGACCTGGCGACTTGTCCAGGGTGTAACCCGCCTTTCGCCCGTAGTCAGCTGGGATAGGCTCCAGCTTGCCTGCGACCCTGTAGAAGGATAAAGCGGCTAGAGATAATGTGATGTGATGTGATAACCCAAGATCAAAGTGTTTCTTTGTTATCAGGAAGGGTTACAAGTAGAAGCTGGGGACTAATAATTGTCAAATGAACCTTTAAAAAGAAAACAATTATTAAGAAATAAGCATTTGTACTTCACGCTTACACAGCTAATACACACACTCTGAGGAAAAATAAATCTTCTTCAACGGTTCACTGGAAAAATAATACTGGAACCTTTTTCTGACGCGTGCACACACACGCTTAATATTTCTTTGACACATTGTCTGCATTTGAAATTAAGGTTACTGCCTTGTTGCCTCACAGCCACAATAAAAAGGCATCTTGTCAGGCAGGACTTTCAGCTGGAGGCATCTTTTAAGGATGTTCAAATGACCTTTTAGGATAGCATTTATGGTAATGCTGTATAGCTAAACCAAAGATCTAGCTAGTTAGGTAACTGATGCCTCACAAATCATATCAAGCTAATTTATTTGCTTCCATTCAAAAAATGTAAATAAATGTGGGGTTACAATGTTTATTTCACATTAACCTTTTTTTCTAAGCAAAAACAAAGCCAAAAAAATTATATTTGTATACAAAATCAAGTTTCTATGAAGTTTGGTCCACCATCTTTTTTTTTTTGTTGTTGTTGCTTTTGGGGGCTAATGCACAGATTTATGGGAAATAGGCAGCATCGAGGTTAAATCAATGATGTTTCAACTGGGGGCAATTAGAAGGCATCTTAGAAGACCAGAAAAGAGAATTTGATCAGCTTCAAGTGTGTTTTTGCCTCCAGTTCATCCAGAGACTCCTCACTGGACCCATGAATGTAGTATGGAAAGTAGCAGCCTATGGAGTGCTATGCATGGTGGGAGGACTGGGGCTGAACAGAACTCTGTTTTAATGGACACAAGAACACTGGACACTGCTGGTTTACACTTTTTCATCATTGACTTTTTAAAATATGGATTTTTATTTTTTAAATGAGTGTAGAATGTTACACTGGCTGCTGGAAGAGCCCGTGGTTCATGGTGGGCATTTGGACATTTCTGGTGTGACCACTCCCACATTGTCCAGGGTTCTGGATTCCTCAGGGATAGGAACACTCCAGTAGCTGGTAAACATCACAGGGACAAACCTATCATGGGTAGAGGACTTGGCAGCATGCACGGGACTGTGATCTCTGCTTATTGTCAATCAGTTATTACATCGCTGGAGGTCCACCCTAACATCTGAGGAACGTGCTCAGCAGAAGGACTATGAAGCCAATGAGACCGGTCTTGCAGAGAAGGAAATTTTTCCCCAGCTGAGCACAGCTCCAGACCTAGACAGGTGTGGTGGCCACCTCTTGGATTGCAGAGGCAAGGGGAAATGAACTTTGGGACTATGAGCAAAATCTTTCAGCAAAACCCCAGGCTCAGGTAGTGGACTTCTTCTGGGATGGTCTACACTGGATTCCTGTCCAGTGAGGCAGCCGGGCAGGGGCTGGTCCAGTTAGCAAGCAGAACTGTAGTCTTTTGCCTGTTAAATCTTCTTAACAAGGTGGTTCAATGCATATTGGTCAAACAGAATTCAGCAGATTTCCATTCAGGGAATACTGTCTAGATATTTTAGCTTTGCATGCGGGGTGCTTCAGGATTCCTGTTTGGGACCCCTTCTGTTTATTGTCTACATGTCAAGGCTATTTGATGTTATAGAGAAACATCTCCTGGTAGTCCATTGCTCTGCAGATTATATATTCAGATTTACCTAAGTTTTCAGCCAGATGGTGAGATAAATCAAGATGCTGCAATGAGGGCAATGGGAGTATGTATTGCAGATATTCGTAGGTGGATGACTAGTGACAGGCTCTTATTAAATGATGACAAAACTGAAGTGTTACTGATTGGGTCTACGTACCATCTTAGTAAGAGAGATCTGAATTGTAGTTTGTGTGTCGGTGAAAATCATCTTAGTCCTGTTACCAGTGCCTGGAATTTAGGTGTCTGTTTTGATGATAAAATGTCTGTGTCAATGCATATTACAAAGGCATGTGGCAGTGCATTTATTTTTTATTTGCATGATATTAAGAGAATTAAGAAGTATTTGTCTTGGGAAAGTCTGTGTACACTTGTCCTTGCTTTTATTATATCTTGTCTTGATTACTGTAATAGTTTAATGTGTGGACTTCCGAATGTACAGATCACTAAGTTACAGCATGTACAGAATGCTGCTGCTGCAAGATTGATCATGGACATACCAGAGTATTCTCACATAACTACGGCATTTTATGAACTTCACTGGCTGCCTGTTATGCATAGAATTTCTTTTAAGATTCTTGTTCTTCCTCTTAAAGCTATTCATGGACTGGCTCCATCATACATTCATGACCTAATTAGTATAAAGCAAAAGAGCTCATACTGTTTACGACCTAATAACAGTTCAATGTTAGAAGGTCCTCGGGAAATCATGCGTAAAACACAGAGTGCTAGTTCCTTTACTCACAGTGGTGCTTGAAAGTTCGTGAACCCCTTAGGATTTTTTATATTTCTGCATTAATATGACCTAAAACATCATCAGATTTTCACACAAGTCCTAAAAGTAGATAAAGAGAACCCAGTTAAGCGAATGAGACAAAAATATTATACTTGGTCATTGATGTATTGAGGAAAATGATGCAATAGTACATATCTGTAAGTGGCAAAAGTATGTGAACCTTTGCTTTCAGTATCTGGTGTGACCCCCATGTGCAGCAATAACTGAAGCTAAACATTTCCGGTAACTGTTGATCAGTCCTGCACACCGGCATGGAGGAATTTTAGCACATTCCTCCGTACAGAACAGCTTCAACTCTGGGATGTTGGTGGGTTTCCTCACATGAACTGCTCACTTCAGGTCCTTCCACAACATTTCCATTGGATTAAGATCAGGACTTTGACTTGGCCATTCCAAAACATTAACTTTATTCACCTTTAACCATTCTTTGGTAGAACGACTTGTGTGCTTTGGGTCATTGTCTTGCTGCATGACCCACCTTCTCTTGAGATTCAGTTCATGGGCAGATGTCCTGACATTTTCCTTTAGAATTCTCTGGTATAATTCAGAATTCATTGTTCCATCAATGCTGGCAAGCCATCCTGGCCCAGATGCAGCAAAAGAGGCCCAAACCATGATAACTACCACCACCATGTTTCACAGATGGGATAAGGTTCTTATGCTGGATTGCAGTGTTTTCCTTTCTCCAAACATAACGCTTCTCATTTAAACCAAAATTTTCTATTTTGCTCTCATCCGTCCACAAAACATTTTTCCAACAGCCTTCTGGCTTGTCCGCATGATCTTTAGCAAACTGCAGACGAGCAGCAATGTTATTTTTGGAGAGCAGTGGCTTTCTCCTTGCAACGCTGCCATGCACACCATTGTTGTTCAGTGTTCTCCTGATGGTGGACTCATGAACATTAACATTAGCCAATGTGAGAGAGGCCTTCAGTTGCTTAGAAGTTACCCTGGGGTCCTTTGTGACCTCGCCGACTATAGACCCTTTTCAGTCACGTGACCTTCATAAACGCAACCACCATTTTGGACATGTAGCGGACTTCGGCTCGAATTGGTTTGAATGCGAGGAAGGCGACAAACGGAGAACATACAAGAAAAAAGAGCGAGATGCAGAAAACACCTTCGCTATCCAGTGACGTAGGGCATTTACATGACGAGCAGAGGGAGAAATAACAGTAACGACACATTAGCAACGCCGTACAGAAATAACGGTTTATGGCACAGACCCTTTCGGTTCTTGCTCATCTAGCTGCTACAATGACTGCTTAGACTGCAACAATAATACCTAACACACATTTAAGTATCCGTTGTAAAGACGTGAAGCTCGTCGAGTGACGAGTGTGTTCATTGATAAGCTAACAAAATCTAAAAGTAGACATACCATCACACTGCCCTGGCGCTGTGTACAGTTTCCCTTCTATGGTTTGTGCAATCACTATTTGCCATTACTTTCTCCAACCGTTGTTACAGATTACAGGCAACGGCCTGGATTTAAGAGACAAATACATGTTCCTCTTGTTTTGAACACTTATTTGTAGGCAGTGCTTAATTTGTAAAGTGGGAGGTCCCGGAGCGCAGAGGATGAGCGGCTCCGGTGCAGAAAAAAAGAGGGGGGAGGGGGGCGCGGCGCTGCGCTTCTGGGCATGTTTTGTAATAACACTGCAAATTAAGTTCATCTGCAGATATTTTGTGGATGTCGTTTCATGAGAAATCACCAACAAGACAGATATAAAAATCAGACATTAACACTAAATAAACTTGCATTTTTTTATTTAATTATTATTTTTTTTTTTTGTTACATAGTCAAAAGAGGTGTCGGATCACAGGATCCAGTGTAAATAGCTGCCGGAGCCAACGCCCGAGGTTCCGGAGCGTGCTCTGGCTTGCTCCCCTTCAAATTAAGCGCTGTTTGTAGGACACTGCCTCTGATCTGTCCTACAGTCTACCAACAGCAAAGGAACACAACGCTAGCTAATGTCGTTAGCTAATAGCTACTACAGAAGAACAAAGAGGTTACAATGGGTTATTTTAGCCTATTTAGTTACACACTCACCGCCACAGAATGTTAACAGCAATGTAATGCTTTTTCTGGCTAATTTTATTCGTCTTACCTCCAACAAAGTGGTCACTACACAAGCGCTGGTATGCCACTATCCATCTTGTCTGTCGGTCAGCATCTACCGGGATCCGATAAAATGATAACCCTTGCCTTGTTTGTTGATGGTTACTACATCCAGGTGCACAACAATATAGTGGCATGATGGAAGTCTTGATGAAAATAAACACTTTCTTTGCTGCCGTTGCTCAATGCTGGCTGTGGTAAACTACTGGTAGTACATGTCCAAAATGGCGGCCGCGTTTGTCGTGACGTCACGTGAAAAGGGTCTCTTACATGCCTTGCTCTTGGAGTGATCTTTGTTGGTCGACCACTCCTGGGGAGGGTAACAATGGTCTTGAATTTCCTCCATTTGTACACAATCTGTCTGACTGTGGATTGGTGGAGTCTAAACTATTTAGAAATGGTTTTGTAGCCTTTTACAGCCTGATGAGCATCAACAATGCTTTTTCTGAGGTCCTCAGAAATCTCCTTTGTTCATTCCATGATACACTTCCACAAACATGTGTTGTGAAGATCAGACTTTGATAGATCCCTGTCCTTTCAATAAAACAGGGTGCCCACTCACACCTGATTGTCATCCCATTGATTGAAAACACCTGACTCTATTTTCACTTTCAAATTAACTGCTAAACCTAGGGGTTCACATACTTTTGTCACTCACAGATATGTAATATTGGATCATTTTCCTCAATACATATGACCAAGTATAATATTATTTGTCTCATTTGTTTAACTGGGTTCTCTTTATCTACTTTTAGGACGTGTGTGAAAATCTGATGACGTTTTAGGTCATATTTATGCAAAAATATAGAAAATTCTAAAGGGTTCACAAACTTTCAAGCACCACTGTATGCTGCACCAACTTTATGGAACAGCATTCCTCCCCGTCTCTGTGAAATTAAATCACTTTGTGTTTTTAAATGTAAGTTGAAGACACATTTGTTTATGGCTGCATTTTGATTTTTATTATGAATTTTATTATTTCTGGTGGTACTACTTTATTTTATTTCAATGTATCTTTTATTGTATGATTAATTATATTTTTAGCTATTGTATTTTTGGATTATTGGTTGTACTGATCTATATTTTTTATGTTGTAAAGTGCTTTTGATCATTGTACATAAATTGCGCTATACAAGTTAATAAATTATGATTATTACAAGGTAAACCTGAGTGGAAGGGTGAACACCGCATGGCAAAATGTACTTAGTCTTAATGATATCAAACCACAATGGAGGGCACTGTGCAAACCACCACTGACCAAAAAAGTTGCTGACCTCCTGTGGAGGAGTTTACATGATATTGTCTCTGTAAATTCTTTTATCTCCATTTTAAACCCTTAGGTCACACAAGAGTGTCCGTTTTGTTCACAGAGGGAAAACATTTTTCATGCTTTTATACTAACCCAATTTCCAGAAAAGTTAGGATATTTTCAAACATGCAATAATAACAAAAATCTGTCATTTGTTAATTCACATGAACCTTTATTTAACTGAGAAAAGCATACAAAGAAAAGATTTTCAATACATTTACTGGCCAACTTACCTGAATTTTGGAAATATAAACAAAGTTAAAATTTGATGCCTGCAACACACTAAAAAAAGTTGGCACAGACACAGGTGTTACATCACCTTTCCTTTTAAAACCACTTTTCAATCGTATGGGGCCTGAGGGTACTCATTGTTGCAGTTTTGTAATTGGAATTTTTGTCCATTTTTGCTTGATACAAGTCTTCAGCTGCTCAAAAGGTTGTGGTTGCGGTTGTCTGATTCTACTCTTCATAATTCACCATATATTTTCAATAGGAGACAGATCTGGACTGGAAGCAGGCCAGTCAAGCACATACACTCTGTACCTACAAAGCCGTACTGTTGTAGCCCATGCAGAATGAGACCTGGCATTGTCCTGCTGAAATACGCATGGTCTTCCCAGGAAGAGACATTGCCTTGAGGAATATGTCTCTCTAAAATCCCAATATACAGTGTCTTGCAAAAGTATTCATCGCCCTTTGCGTTTGGCCTGTTTTGTGGCATTACAAGATGGGATTAAAATGGATTTTTGGAGGGTTAGCACGATTTGATTTACACAATATGCCTACCACTTTAAAGATGAAAATTGTTGTTTTATTGTGACACAAACAATAATTAAGAAGAAAAACAGAAATCTGGAGTGTGCATAGGTATTCACCCCCTTTCATATGAAGCCCCTAAATAAGAGCTGGTCCAGACAATTCACTTCATATGTCATATAATTAGTTGATTAAGATCCATCTGTGTGCAAACAAAGTGTCACATGATGTCTGTATAAATCAACCTGTTCTGGAAGGACCCTGACTCTGCAACATGACTAAGCAAGCAACATGAAAACTAAGGAGCACTCCAAATATATGAGAGACAAAATGAAGTAGTATGGATCAGGGCTGGGTTATTAAAAAAAAAAAACTTTGAATATTCCATGGAGCACATTAATCAGAATTGTAATAAAGACACCAAAGGTAACACTGAAGAAGCTGCAATGATCCAAAGCGGAGATAGGAGTATCTGTCCATAGGACCACTTTAAACCATGCACTCCACAGAGTGGGGCTTTATGGAAGAGTGGCCAGAAAAAAGTAATTGCTGGAGAAAACACATTTGGAGTTTGCCCAACAGCATCTGGCAGACTCCCCAAATATATGAAAGAAGGTTTGAGACTGGGACAAAGGTTCACGTTCCAGCAGGACAATGACCCGGAATGTACTGCTAAAGCTACACTGGAGTGGTTTAAAGGGAAATATTTAAATGTCTTGAAATGGCCTAATCAAAGCCCAGACCTCAATCTAATTGAGAATCTGTGGCAGAACCTGAAGTTTGCTGGACACCAACGCAAACCATCTAACTTGGAGTTGGAGCAGTTTTGCCTTGAGGAATGGGCAAAAATCCCAGTGGCTAGATGTGCTAAGCTAATAGAGACATACCCCAAGAGACTTGCAGCTGTAATTGCTGTGAAAGGTGGCTCTCCAAAGTATTGACTTGGGGGGGGGGGTTAAGTACCTATGCACACTCCAGATTTCTGAGGTTTTTTTTAATCTTGATTATTTCTAATCTGCAGGTGCTGAAGAAGGCAACTAGACTTGCTTGAAATCCTTAAAGGGTAGGATTTCTCTGATGGCAGAGAAAGCCAATGACCCATAGCTTACCCTACTGACCCTCTAGGCTGTTAACGCCGTTCACTCTCAGCCTCCTGTGACCCTAACAACCTACAGGATGGCTGAGAGGGTCAATGACCCATGTGACCCCAATGACTCTCCTTAGGGTTGCTTTTGGTCCACTAGAGGATAAGTACCTAAAACTGCCCACTAGTCAGACAGAACTGATAAAGCCTTTTGGATGAGAGGTGAAATGTCTTCAAAGATTTCAAGCAAGATCAGCTGCCTTCCTTAGCACCTATGGATTACGATGACCTGGATGACTGAGAACCTTCACAGACATCTTAATTATTGCTTATGTCACAATTAAAAAAAAAGTAAAAAAAAAAAGTAAAAGCACTTTACGTGGTAGGCATGTTGTGCAAATCAAATGGTGTTAACCCCAGTGTCTTGATTTTTGCAAAGCACTGTAAATGGAGAAAAATAAAACCCCAAAGACTAAGTCATCATGACCAGGCTAGAGAGTACACAGCCTGGGTTGGTCAAGACTGCTAAGACAGCTACGTGATTATAAAGTAGGCAGGGAAGCAGGGGAGACATGCAGCCTGAAGAGGTGGGTCTTCAGTCTCCATTTGAAGGTGGTCAGGGAGTCAGCAGTTCTGACCTCAATGGGAAGGTCATTCCACCAATGGGGAGCCGGGACAGGCAGCAGTCTTGAGTCGGCTGGGCAGGAGCAGAAAGGAGGAGGGGCCAGATGACCAGTAGCAGCAGAGCATAGGGATCTGGTTGGTGTGTTGTGTCAGATCAGACTCTGGAGGTATGCTGGACCTGACCCGTTGACTGCCTGGGAAGCTTGCACCAACTTCTTAAATTTGACGTGAGCTGTGACAGGCAGCCAGTGAAAGGTAGCAAGCAGAAGGGTAGTGTGAGAGGAACGAGGGACGTTGGAGACCAGGCAGGCTGCAGCATTCTGGATGAGCTGAACGGGTCTGGTGGCAGATGCTGGGAGGCCGGCGAGGAGAGAGTTTCAGTTGTCCAAGCAGGAGACGACCAGCGCTTGGACCAGGAGCTGAATAAAGTAGGTTGTGAGGAAGAGGCAGAGCTAATATGTATATAAGCTCATGGTGTTCTAAAAAAAAAAAAAAAAAAAGTCTTAATAAAGATGTTGCTGCTCCTGTAAATGTGCTGATGTAGCATGCTGTCCTCTGATTTGTGTGTGTGAGAGGAACACACCCATTTCTGTTATATGCTAAATTTTAGCTTTATTTTGGCTATGTTTGAGATCAATGATCTGATATTTCATCATTTCTATTCCAGTCTGTGGGACTGTAATCTGACAGAGGAAAACTGTAGAGTTCTCTCCTCAGTTCTCAGCTCAAATTCCCCCAGTCTGAGAGAACTGAACCTGAGTGGAATTTACCTGCAGGATTCAGGAGTAGTGCTGCTCTCTGCTGGACTGGAGAATCCACACTTCTACACTGGAGAAACTGAGGTGTACACACACACACACACACACACACACACACACACAGACAGTGTACTGTATGTAAAGATTGTGCGTGTTGTGTAGTAAAGCTGAATGATTTTTGCTGTAACTGTGAGATGTTTTTCTCTGTAGGTTGTCAAACTGCAGTGTTACAGGTGAAGGTTTTGCTGCTCTGGTTTCAGCTCTGAGGTCAAAACCCTCATCACCCCTGAGAGAACTGAATCTGAACTCCAATAATCCAGGAGAGTCAGGAGTAAAGCTGCTCTCTGATCTACTGAAGGATCTACACTGCACACTGCAGAAATTACAGTGAGTTACTGACTATTTCTGTACACACACATGCACACACAATCTCTTGAACCCCTCACCCGAATCTTGCTTTCAGTTACCAAAAGGAAATATTTGGCCCACTCTTGTTTGTTTGCATGAAATTATTTTCAGTTCTGAATTTTAAATGAAGACATTTGATATTTGACTTTACACAATTCACAAAACCACACACAAAGTGCAGAACTCCTTATATATCCTGCAAAATGAAGCACTGCATTCAAAACTAGGAATGTGTTCAAGGAACACAAGGCCCCTCCCGACAGCATTTTTGTAGGCGGTCATGCAGCCATCATGAATGGCCAGTTACCTGGATTTTTCTATGATATTTTTCTGGAAGGTTAATCACATTTTCTGTCAAAAAGCTTATTATGGCATTCGAAAAAAAAAAAAAAAAAAAGCAGATCAGTCTGCTGACCTGTCATAGGTTTTTGTCATTTTCACTGTAGAAAGCATGGAAGCAACAGAGGAGGCCAAAGATAGGAGCCCAATCTATACTGTCAATTTATTGGAGAACATATGCCATTAGCCTTATAATTACACACAGTGTCAATGATATTGAGAGCATGACATTACAATGCAGAGCACGCACAATGTAAGTTGAATATCAATTGTTTCATATTTGAAGTTTTTTCAAGGCATTTTTGGCATTTCAGCAGAAATAACCCACAAAATGTTAAGGAGAACACGAATGGAATACATTCTCAGAGAAATCCAGCCCTTTCAGCTGCTGCCATGGCAGCTGGATCAATGCCCGGTTTATTAAATAAAAGTCACTTTTCTTGTATGAAATGTTGACAGATTGTATCCAAATTGTAGCCAGGTTGAGAAAAGGGCATCCCCAATACATTTCCGCCTATTAATGCTTGCTCTATACCTTTGCATTTCCTGGAGTTTGGTGGCACGAAGCGTCACGAATCCATGCAAGTGAATCTCTTTATAAATGTGTGGTGACGAAGACCGGTTGACGAAATAAAAGTCAGTGAACACTCAGTACCAGCCTTCAAATTTATCTCTCAGGAAAGGGACAACAACAACAATAACTGAGCAGTGCACTGCACCGTGCAAAGGACACTGGGAAATGAGTAACCGATCACTTTTCCTAAGAACACTGCTCGGGAATTTCCATCGTCAAGTTTCCTCCTTGCGGAGACTTTTTAATCATGGTTCAAGCGAGACTCGTGACAGATTTATTTTTTCTAATACAGTTTACAAACCCCATTAATTTTGGCACCCTTATAATTTCGTTTGTGTGTGTCTATACAATCTGCACACAGGTACGAGAACACAAATGGAATACAGTCTCAGAGAAATTCAGCCCGTTCAGTGACTGCCATAGTGGCTGGATAGATACCCAGTTCATTAAATAAAAGTCAATTTTCTCCCATAAAATGTTGACAGATTATATCCAACTGTAGCCAAGTCGAGAAACAGGCATTCACAATAAATTTCCGCCCGTTAATGCTCGCCCCACGCCTTAGTATTTCCTGGAGGTTGGTGACAAGAATGATCATGAATCCATGCCAGTGAATCTCTACAGTGGTGCTTGAAAGTTTGTGAACCCTTTAGAATTTTCGATATGTGACCCCTCACCGAATCCAGGGACACATGTCGGCCGAAACGAATCCGAGATAATCGCAAAAGAAGCATTTTTTTCGAAAATTGTAATTTTTGTTTTTTTCCATCATGTGCAAGTTGAGATCTTGAAGAATGCAATCAGTATTTCAGATAATAGATTGTTTTGTTGGAAAAGCATACATTTTTTGTTGCAAATTGTCTCGTTTTTGTCAGGACTGTAGCCTGCTGGGGGGTGTGGGTAAATTACCATATGGGCCATTCACATGATGATTTAAGTCATTTGTTTTTTTTTTTCCGCGAATCAGCTGTATGATCCGAGTTGAGCGCATGGCTACTTAACTGCATACAGGCGTGTGATTTCACTATGGAATGAGTTACTAAACAGAGCGCAGAGGAGCAAACACCGCGAAGCAAACAGACACTCGGTATTTACATCGGAGATCACCATTTCTAGCAAAAAAAAAAAAAACGCAACCTCGTTTTCCAGATTGAATGGAATACTTGAATGATCGGATGATACACGGACCGTTCTAGGACTACATTATTCCATCGGAGGCATTGGTGTGTGCAAGGCGCCGTTTCTCTTTCTGATGGGGTAAGTTTATTAATCTAAGGCTGTGTGGTTATTTTTACATGTAACGGAGTGCGTTGTGGTTTGGTTAAGCCTAGGTCACAACCGGACGTACGATTTTTTGGCCGTGTGATTTTTGGCGTTTCCCAAATCGCTGCGGGATTTTTTTGTTCATGGAGAAAGACGCGCGTTGGCCGTAAGTTTGTCTTGCAACCTGAAAAAAACTTAAGCGCCCGTAGAGTTTGTTTGACATGACCAAGAACCTCTGCGGCCGGTCTGCGGCTCGAAAATCAGCACATCACACGCCTCTGCGGCCAGTTTGCGGCTCGAAAATCAGCATATCACACGCGCGCTCTCGTGCTTTTCACATGCGCTCTCTCTCGTGCGTTTCATGCGCGCTCTCCGTGTGTTTCTTGCGTTTTTTTGCATGTAGACCGGCTGTAGGAGCACATACGGCCGGTTGTCACCGAGGCTTTACATGAAACTAGTGTTGTGTTAGTTGTGTCATCATCGTGCTATCTTTCTTACGGTGTAATTTTTCAACCACAAAACGTTAAAGTATACTTTAGGACTTATTTTTGTACTTCATAATTGTGTTGGGCATACTTTGCATGGAAGGAAAATTGACGTGGTGATTTGTTTACATGAAAGTAGTATCGTGCTAGCTCGTAGGGGGTAGGGCTTTCCTTAATGTCATGCAGATGAGCACCATTATGTGCCTGCCCTACACCCAGAGTAGCTGAGATGGAAAACTTTGAGGGCGATTTTCTCCCTTTTCTGTTTTAAGAAGTATACACTTTCAAAAGGCCACACATTCTTCAAATATTGTCAGATCTCCACATGGAAGGCATCATTGGAAAGCTTAGAAACTGTACTTTCTGAATCTGTCAATAACTCAAAATGCCCCCGGGCTGACATGTGTCCCTGGATTCTGTGATCTGCCACATATATTTCTGCATAAATATGACCTAAAACAACATCAGATTTTCACAAGTCCTAAAAGTAGAGAAAGATAACCCAGTTAAATAAATGAGAGAAAAAAAATTATACTTGGTCATTTATTTATTGAGGAAAATGATTCAATATTACATATCCCCCTCATTGCTGACCAGCCAATCCGCAGTCTGGGAAGACAATATACATCCAGTCTCTCAGACAAGTCGATGGGGAGGACCATTCTGCAGCAGCTATCAGCAGGCTTGGAGAAGATCGACGCCAGCCAGTTGCCCGGAAAGTACAAGGTGTGGTGTTACCACTTTACCTTGTACCCAAGAGTAATGTGGCCACTGAAGCTCTGCAAGGTCACCTCCTCAGCTGTAACTCAGATGGAGACAAAAGCCAATGTCTTCATCCGTAAATGGCTGGGGCTCCCAAAGTGCTTTTCAGCAACAGGCCTATATGGATGGAATGCACTCCAACTGCCCCTGAAGTCCATCACCCTTGGGTATAGGCAGGAGAAGGCAAGGCTTGTAATGGAGTTGAGGGAGTCTTCCGATGCAGCGGTGAAGGACCAGTGGGCACGGGTTAAGGCGGGGAGGAAGTGGAAGGTGGAGGTGCAGAGGGTAGTAAGCAGGATACAACACCAGGAAGTGGTTGGCATGGTCCAGCTAGGGAGGGCAGGCCTTGGATGGAGGGAGCCATCCCGTGTGTGGTCCAGAGCAAGTAAGAAGGAGAGGAAGGACATGGTGGCTGTTGAGATGGCCAGGATGGAGCAGGAGGAGCTCAAAGTCAAAGCCATCGCTCAGGGCCAGCAGGGCCATTGGACAACATGGGAGGGGATGATGAGAAAAACTGTCAGCTGGGCGGACCTCTGGAAGACTCCACAGGCCCGCCTCAGTTTCCTAATCCGAGCAACGTATGACACCTTACCCTGTCCTCGTAACTTACATCAGTGGCTGGGGACAGAACAAGCCTGTGACCTATGCGGTACCAACAACGCTTCGTGACAACATGTCCTGTCAGGATGCAGGACAGCTCTGACACAGGGGAGGTTGAGATGGCGTCATGATCAGATCCTCCGAAAGCTGGCCAAGATCATGGAAACAGCAAGGTGTGAGGCAAGCAGAGGAGAGACAGTGGGAGCCCAACATCGCATCCACTTCCTCAGGCAGGGAGAACTGCTAGCTGGATTAGGAAGGATACTACCATCAAAGCTCCTCAATCAAGGTGCAGAGTGGAGGCTGGCAGTGGACGTGGGCAGGCAACTTCAATTTCCCCAAGAGATCTGCAGCATCTCCCTGCGACCTGACATGGTATTGTGGACCACAGTGGAGAGAAAAGCACTGTTGGCAGAGTTGACTGTGCCATGGGAAGAGGGGTTGGCAGCTGCCCACGAGAGGAAGAGGGCAAAGTACTCTGACCTACTGGTAGAGTGCAGGGAAGCCGGATGGAGTACGAGGTTATACCCTGTGGAAGTAGGGGTAAGAGGCTTTGTGGCAGACTCGACAACCCGGCTGCTGAGATACTTAGACCTGTGTGGCACCAGTTTGCAGAGGGCCATCAGGGGGCTATCTGAGGAGGCAGAGAAGGCAAGTTTTTGGCTCTGGCTGAGATGGAGGGATGTAGCGTGGGGAGCAGGCACGATTTAAGAATGTTAGCTGCAGGGGGTGGCAGGGAGACGTCCCTATTCACTGCCCCACCACCAGGAGATGTTCTGGGGTAAGGGGCGAAACATCTATGAGCGGTTGGTCCCCAGCTGACAACCCTGCAGCTAGCAAACAAGGCACCGGTGGAGGTGCTGCATGCCAAAAGGCAGTGCAGGAGAACACCTACCTGTATAAAGAAATGAGTAGCAAAAGTATGTGAACCTCTAGGATTAGCAGTTAAGTTGAAGGTGAAATTAGAGTCAGATGTTTTCAATCAAATCAATGGGATGACAAATCAGGTGTGAGTGGGCACCCTGTTTTATTTAAAGAACAGGGATCTATCAAAGTCTGATCTTCACAACACATGTTTGTGGAAGTGTATCATGGCACGAACAGAGGAGATTTCTGAGGACCTCAGAAAAAGCGTTGTTGATGCTCATCAGGATGGAAAAGGTTACAAAACCATCTCTAAAGAGTTTGGACTCCACCAATCCACAGTCAGACAGATTGTGTACAAATGGAGGAAATTCAAGACCATTGTTACCCTCCCCAGGAGTGGTCAACCAACAAAGATCACTCCAAGAGCAAGGCGTGTAATAGTCAGCGAGGTCACAAAGGACCCCAGGGTAACTTCTAAGCAACTGAAGACCTCTCTTACATTGGCTAATGTTAATGTTCATGAGTCCACCATCAGGAGAACACTGAACAACAATGGTGTGCATGTGCATTATCAGTGGCCCACTCCCAGCGAGAGGAAGTTTTGCTTTTTCTCGACTCTTCAGTCTTAACACCTGGCTTGGAAAAACTTGTTCTTCATTTGGTATGAATTTCATAGACAATTTTAACCTTTTTTGGAATCGCAAAGAATTTTACAAGCCAAATAGCACTGAACTCAGCTGGATTGGAGCCAAAGTCTTAGCAGACCACTACAAACTTGCAATCTTTTCTCAGCCAGCACTGAGGAAAACAGTTGATAAGATGTTGCAGACTGACATAGTTACAAAGCCTAAACAATCATCTTTGCAAGTCGTCATCAAGGACACACAAACATCTGACTTGCAGGCCTCCCAACATTCAAGGACAGACGACTCCACTTCTCCTCGGATGGATTTCCCAAATAGCATGAAAAAATTGCTCCCAATGGCTACACTTTCTTTTTCCAGCCCAAATCTGTCGCGACAAGCAGTGTATCCAGTTCATCAAAATTGTGTTCGTCCAGGACTTTCAGCTGGCTACAAATCTTTTTCACCATCCAAAAGATACATGTCATCTCCAATCCTTTCACCCTCAAACCAAATGGAACATTTAGAAAGTCTTGTTTGATGTACTCTGGGTCCCTGCAAATGGATGTAATGTTGAAAAAAAGCTGGGACCCGATGTTGACACTATTCCTGTGTTGATAAGAAACAGAAAACATAGACCACATTTAACCCTGGGGGTGAACCAATCTAATCTCCTTCCTGTTTTAAAACAGCATCAGAGTGCACAACCAAATATTGCTTCTAGAATTTCTGTAAAGCTAGCTCTTCTGAACATTAGATCACTTTTAAACAAGTCATTTTTAATTAATGATCTTATTTGTAAACACAATCTTGATTTTTTGCTTCTAACTGAAACCTGGCTGGATCAAGCAAATAGTGCTACCACCCTTATAGAAGCAGCTCCCCCAAATTTTAATTTTTTGAATGTTACCCGACAAGGGAAAGGTGGAGGGATCGTAAATATATTCAAAGTCTCTTTTCAATGTAAACAATCCTCACTTGGTGATTTTATGTCCTTTGAACACTTATGTGCACTTGTTACATGCTCTCCTAACATATTATTATTAACTATTTATAGGCCTCCGAGACATTCAGCCAAAGTCTTTCTTGAAGAGTTTGGTGAACTGTTATCAGTCATTTGTTTAGAGTTTGATTGTCTTATTATATCTGGGGATTTTAACTTGCATGTAGATAATACTGATAACATTTATGCCAAAGAACTATTTGCAATTACTGATAACTTTAACCTGGTACAACATGTACAGGGACCGACCCACTCTCGTGGTCATACTCTTGACCTCGTCATCACAAAGGGTCTTACTGTTTCTTATACTGTTGTTGACCTGGCCTTATCTGATAATTTCTGTGTTTTCTTTGAAGTTTCTATGTCTCCTCACATTCAGAATAGCTCAACGACTATAGGTAGGAGAGTCATAAATGACAACACATGTTCTTTTTGAGCAAGCTCTCTCTCAGAACTCAACCAAAATGTCAGACTCTGTAGATGATTTACTGGAATTTTTTAATTTAAATATGACCCAAATTATGGATGATATTGCTCCATTCAAAATAAAAAAAAAAAAGAGTCAATGATAAGCAGAAAGCACCATGGAAGCAGTACCCGGCTGTTAAACTGCTAAAGAGAGAATGTAGAAAGACAAAGAAAATGGTGCAAATCTAAACTTCACATCCATTATCAAATCCATAAAGAGATGCTTTGTAATTATAATTATGAAATTCGTAAAGCAAGACAATCTTTCTTCTCCAACATCATCAGCAGGAATATGAACAATGCCCGTGTGCTATTTTCAACAGTAGAGAAGCTAACTAATGCCCCACCACAATTAGCACCTGAACTTCTATCAGTTAATAAATGCAATGAGTTTGCATCTTTTTTCAAAGGTAAAATTGATAAAATAAGGCAGAATATTTCTCATAATATATCTCAGTTGCAAAAAATTGAAAAACTGCAATCACCAATGACACAGATAGATAACTTTAACACAATGTCAGAATTTTGTTTAATTGATTATGAGACTCTTGAAAAAACTGTACAAAATCTCAGTTCCTCAGCATCTGAACTGGACATTCTGCCCACCAACTTTTTTAAGTCTGTTCTTCATCTTATAATTACAGATGTGCTTAAAATTATAAATACATCCTTGGAGACTGGCGTTGTTCCTGTGTCCCTAAAAAAAGCTGTTGTAAAGCCCCTTCTTAAAAAAAATAATCTGGATCCTTCAGTGTTAAATAACTACAGGCCAATATCAAATTTACCATTCATCGGGAAAATCCTGGAAAAAAATTGTCTTCAATCAATTAACTGCTTTCTTGATATCAAACAGCCGTTTTGATAATTTTCAGTCAGGATTTCGTGCCAATCATAGCACTGAAACAGCGCTGATTAAAGTTATGACATACGTCTTAATACTGATGCAGGCAAAACATCGGTCCTGGTATTACTGGACCTCAGTGCAGCTTTTGATACTGTTGATCACAACATACTGCTATATCGACTTGAACACTGGGTTGGATTGACTGGTAAAGTTATCAATTGGTTAAAATCATACTTAAAAGATAGAAGCTTCTTTGTTACCCTGGGAAATTGTTCCTCAACGTCAATGCCCTTGACCTGTGGTGTCCCTCAGGGGTCGATTCTTGGACCATTACTTTTCAACCTTTATATGCTCCCACTTGGGTAAATTATCAATAAAAATTCAATTTTGTATCACTGCTATGCAGATGATACCCAAATTTATTTTGCTCTATCACCTAATGATTATGCCCCCCTTGAATGTCTCTACCAGTGTATCGATCAAATCAATAGCTGGATGTCACAAAATTTTCTTCAGCTGAACACAGATAAAACAGAAGTAATTCTATTTGGAAAAAAAGATGAAAGACTCAGGATTACCACTATTCTTGACACAAAAGGGATTAAAACTAAAGAAATGGTTAAAAATCTTGGTGTTTTCATTGACAGCGAGCTAAACTTTGACAGTCACATGAAAGCAATCACTAAAACGGCATTTTATCACCTAAAAAACATTTCCAAACTAAGAGGACTTATGTCAAAAAATGATCTGGAAAAGCTAATACATGCCTTCATCTCTAGTAGGGTTGATTACTGCAATGGCCTTTTCACAGGCTTGCCAAAAAAGACCATCAAACGACTTCAGCTGGTTCAAAATGCAGCGGTGAGGGTTCTCACACGAACAAAAAGAACAGAGCACATTACTCCAATTCTAAGGTCCCTTCACTGGCTTCCAGTAAGCTACAGAATTGACTTTAAAGTATTGCTGCTGGTATACAAATCTTTAAATGGTACAGGGCCCAATTACCTCTCTGATATGTTGCAGCGGCCTAACCCAATCAGATCTACCAGATCGCAACAGAAAAATTTACTATTAAAACCAGTTGTTAAAACAAAGTGTGGTGAAGCAGCTTTTAGCTACTATGCAGTACAGCTATGGAACCAACTGCCAGAGGACATTAAAAATGCTCCTGCTGTTGGCAGCTTCAAATCTAGGTTAAAGACCAAGCTGTTTTCAGATGCTTTCTGTTAAATAATTAATATTTTTACATTTTTTATAATCTTTACTTTCTCTGCATGTTTTAAATTTACTTTAACTTTATTCTATTTTATTCCGCTGGTTTCTTTTTCTCCTTTTTCTTTTTGGCATTTTATTATTTTATTTCTACTATTGTTTAATTCTTATTATTTTCTTTTAATTCTTTTAATTGTTTTAGAATAAAAATAAATTTATTTTATGTAATTTTATTTCTCTATTGTTTACTGTTTTTGCTTCTGTAAAGCACATTGAACTGCCATTGTGTATGAAATGTGCTATATAAATAAACTTGCCTTGCAGGGATGCAAGGAGAAAACCACTGCTCTCCAAAAATAACATTGCTGCTCATTTGCAGTTTGCTAAAGATCGCGTGGACAAGCCAGAAGGCTGTTGGAAAAAAAAAATTTGGACAGATGAGAGCAAAATAGAACTTTTTGGTTTAAATGAGAAGCGTTATGTTTGGAGAAAGGAAAACACTGCATTCCAGCACAAGAACCTTATCCCATCTGTGAAACATGGTGGTGGTAGTATCATGTTTGGGCCTGTTTTGCTGCATCTGGGCCAGGATGGCTTGCCATCATTGATGGAACAATGAATTCTGAATTATACCAGCGAATTCTAAAGGAAAATGTCAGGACATCTGTCCATGAACTGAATCTCAAGAGAAGGTGTGTCATGCAGCAAGACAATGACCCTAAGCACACAAGTCGTTCTACCAAAGAATGGTTAAAGAAGAATAAAGTTAATGCTTTGGAATGGCCAAGTCAAAGTCCTGACCTTAATGCAATCGAAATGTTGTGGAAGGACCTGAAGCGAGCAGTTCATGTGAGGAAACCCACCAACATCTCAGAGTTGAAGCTATTCTGTACGGAGTAATGGGCTAAAATTCCTCCAAGCCGGTGTGCAGGACTGATCAACAGTTACCGGAAATGTTTTGTTGCAGTTAGTGCTGCCAAGAGGGTCATACCAGATACTGAAAGCAAAGGTTCACATACTTTTGCCACTCACAGATATGCAATATTGGATAATTTTCCTCAATAAATAAATGACCAAGTATAATATTTTTGTCTCATTCGCTTAACTGGGTTCTTTTTATCTACTTTTAGGACTTGTGTAAAAATCTGATGTTTTAGGTCATATTTATGCAAAAATATAGAAAATTCTAAAGGGTTCACAAACATTCAAGCACCACTGTATATAAATGAGTGGAATATCTTTCCAATAATGGAGGATGTGCTGTGCATTTGTGTGGGGCAGCCACGGTCTAAAGCAGGGGTCATCAAACTGTGGCCCACGGGCCGACTCCGGCCTGCCTCCCCCCCTTTGACCGGCCCCCCAGCCCCTCACCACTTGAACCGGCCCTATGATGCAATCCCCAAAAGTGGTCATGGCCTATTTTTTTAAATTGCTTTTTGGCAAATAATATGTCTGCATCTTGTATTTTGTTGATTTTATCAATTAAAATTGATATTTAGTTATAAAATGAACTATTCATATTTTCCGAATTTTCGTCATATGCTCGCGATCAAGCAGTGACAGGCAGCGCACGCACAGAGAACTGTCAGTGTTCAGGACAGCAAAATGGCTAGCAGTCAGCGAAAAGCTGACAGAGAGTGCAGAGTTTTTAAAGAACAGTGGACCACTGATTATTTTTTCGTTCAGTGTAAGGACCATACAGTTTGTCTTGTATGTAAAGAAAGTGTGTCAGTTTTCAAAGAATATAATCTGCGATGTCACTACGAAATCCGCCACAAAGAGTATGCTAGTTTGCGAGGGCAAACAAGAGAAGACAGGATTCGGAGGATGAAATGCGGACTGGCTGCACAACAGAATGCATTCCTTCACCAAACCCAGATCAACCAGGCTGCTGTCTGAGCTAGCATGGAAAGCCGTTTACTGATGGGGACTTTGTTAAAGTATGCATGCTTGCTGTGGCCGAGGAGGTGTGTCCCGACAAGAAGGATGCGCTCAACGCGGTGAGTCTCTCCGCACCTACTATGACCAGGCGAACCAAAGATTTGGGGGACAATGTGTATGACCAGCTGAATGAGAAAGCGTCAGAATTCGAGTTTTTTGCTATGGCCATGGCTGAGAGCAATGACATGCAGGTCACAGCACAACTGCTGTGATCTATTGCTCATGTTATAATTTCACTTTTTTTAATTTATTGATTTTATAGGCCTATTTGATCTTTATTAAGTGCTGCACACAATTATTAATATTAACAGGCCTACCTACAATTTATAATTTTCCACCCACCTTTGCCAGTGTCAATCACCTCAACTAGGCAGATGTTTCTTACCTTGACAGCTTTATTTTTATTAGAAAATAAATAAATGGAATATCTGTGGTATTTCAAATTAAAACAAAGTGTGAAGACTCGATTACTACTTTTGCAAACCACTAGTAAAGATAAACAAATATGTGCCAGGAATCAAGTGATGATATAGTAGTGTGGATGGCTGTGCCAGGCTAGTAATCTCTACTACACAATGAAGCCTGCTGGTGGTCATATTTGTCTGGGTCATACAATTCTATGTTATATAGCTGACCCGGCCCCCATCACAGTCAGGAACGACAATGTGGTCCCCAGAGAAAAAAAAATTTGGTGACCCCTGGTCTAAAGGTTAGCGAGACAGCCGTGGTCCCAAAAGGTCACTGGTTCAATTCCCTGGACCAGCAAAGCACCTTACCCCAACTGTTGGGTACACGTGTGTGCTCACTGTATGTCGCTCTGGATAAGAGTGTCTGCTCAATGTTTGATTTGTTGTGGAGAAAAGGAAAATGTTTTGTTTCTGCACATATTTCTGTCTAATTGAACAGTTTCTCTCTGCATACAGAACTTTGATGAAAAGCCCACCAAAGACAAAATTGCTTTTGATTGAGGAAAAAGTGTAGCTGGTTGGACAACAATGTGGTAATATGAATGAAGTGTGTGCCATTTGATTTGGTGCAAAAGTTTGATTTTGTTAAGTGTTTATGTAGTTTTGAATGCTATGTTTCATTTTTGCAGGACAGACGAGGAGTTTTGCACTTCGGGTCTGTGGTTTTGTGAACTGTGTTCAATGCTTTGAGAAAATGAGCCCTGTTTTCAAAATTACGTTTCAGCAACCATACAAGAAATTATAAATATTTAGCTGTGTGTGAGGACACTGATTTGCAGCACTTAATCTTGTCATTCTGTTCTGTGTCTTACAGCATTGAGATCTGAATCATTCACATTCAGATGTTCCAGAACAATAACCATGACCAGACACGCAGCTTGAAAACAGGCAAGGCAGGCAACTGCTTGGGGCCCCCGCAAGTCAGGGGCCGAGGGCTTATTTTTGTTTGTTTTTATTGTTCTTTACCAGTGTATTTTCACATTTGGAATTTAAAAAAAACCTTCAGTTTCATACATTTTTTGTTGGTTTCAGATGATTTATCATTCACATTCAGATATTGCAGAACAATAACCGTGACTGATCACATCCTTTATGTACTCAGCTCCACATTACTTCAGACTAATAATGCACTCACGGACCACTTTAATATGAACTTGCTCTTGATTCTATAATTCCTGTTCTTGACTGCAGGAGTGGAACCCAATGTGCATTTCTACTCACCATGTCTGTAAAGAGTTGCTATGAGTTACTACTTGGGTGGCACAGTGGTTAGCAGCTTCACCTCACAGCAAGAAAGTTCTAGGTTCAAGCCCACTGGCCAACGGGGGCTTTTTTGTGTCAAGTTCAAATGTTCTACCCGTGTCTGCGTGGGTTTCATCTGGATGCACCGATTTCTGCCACAGTTCAAAGACATGCGGTGAGGTTAACGTGGGGTGCCCTTAGGCAAGGCACCTTACCCCCAACTGCTCCCCAGGTGCTGTAGCATGGCTGCCCACTGCTCTGGGTATGTATGCGTGCACTGCTTCAGACAGGTTAAACACAGAAGACTAATTTAACTATGCTTGTGTGCACGCATGTGACACCTTCCCTTTCCTTCCTGCTAACTTGAACCAATCTGGGGGATTTCCCAAAAGTCTCTTAACACCAAGAGCATCTTAACTAGGAGAGAGTGTTCATTGTGCTGCTCACTCTACCATTTAACAAAGATCTTTGTGCTATGATGTTTTAGGGGAAACTCCAGTCTGGCCATTTTCCTCTGACCTCTTATCTACAAGGCATTTGCTTCTGTGCACAAATGCACTTGTTCCGTTTTTTCCACACTACTCCATGTAAACTCTAGAAACTTGTGTGAAAACCCCAGGGAGATCAGCAGTCTGTGAAATACTCAAACCAGCCCATCTGGCACCAAAAACCCATTCCAAAGGGAACATCACAGCAAATCACACTCCCCTTCCCATTTTTGACATTAACCAAAGCTCTTGAGTTGGGTCTGCACAATTACAAAAATCATGTTGCTGTCGAGAGATTGGCTGATTAGATAAAACAGCAGGTGGGCATTCCTAATAAAGTGGCCAGTGAGTGCATTTTTGGTCTCTTTACCCCCCATTTATCAGCGCATTGTTGAAGCTTGTTAGAACACTTTGAAAGGTTTCACTAGCTTTTCAACTTGTGATTAAAAACAACCTTCTACATTCACTAATTTCACAGCTTGCTAATTTTATTTAGTGTATAATACAAAACCCCCTTAGCAGATCGCTACCTTGTTGTGGTTGAGGGGCTTGTGTGTCTCCTTGACCCAGAGAGCTATGCTGGTGGGAGCCTTGTGCTCCTGGTAGGGCCACCCATGCTAGACAGGTCAAAGGGTAGAGGCCAGACGAAGCACGATCCACCTCTCCAGGAGGTGGAAAGGGTTGTCATAGGGCTAACTACCCCATACATAAGAAAGTTACAGAAACGCTAAGAGAGAATACTTATGGAAACCAGGTTCTGGGAGAAGTTCAATCCTGCCGGATTGCCTATATGAAGCATGCTAGTGAAAGCCATCAGGAAGCTGGTTCGCAGACAACCCTTCTTTCGCCCAAGACAACGTCGCAGATAGGCACATGGAACATCAGGACTATGTATGAAGCTGGCAAGACGGCCCAGGTGGCAGCTGAAATGAGACGTTACAACATTGCAGTGCTGGGCCTGTGCGAAACCAGGTGGACGCAGGCAGGGCAACTTCGACTTTCCACTGGAGAGTTGCTCATGTATTCAGGACATCCGGAGGACAAATGCACCTCACTCTGAAGGTGTAGGGATGTTGAACCCAGCTTCGGCAAGATCATTGATGGAGCGGTATGCGGTCTCATCAAGAATCATTACAGCAAGATTCTTTGCAAAACCACGCAAAATTTTTCATTGTGCAATGTTATGCCCCTACCAATGATGCACTTGAAGAGAAAGAGGAGTTCTATCAACAGTTACAAGAGATTGTGAATCAAAAGAAGAAGAAAGACATTCTTGTCCTGATGGGTGAGCTGAATGCCAAAATTGGGAATGACAACGATGGGAGAGAGATGTGCATGGGAAAGGAGGGGCATGGAGAAATGAATGAGAATGGAGAATTGTTCAGTGACTTCTGTGGCTTTAATGGATTGGTCATAGGTGGTAGTTTATTTCCACATAAGATTCACAAAACTACATGGGTTTCCCCAGATCACCGCACAGAAAATCAGATAGACCATGTGTGTATAAGCAGCACTTTCAGACAATCATTGATGGATGTGAGGGTGAAGAGAGGAGCTGATGTTGGGTCTGACCACCACTTAGTGCTGGGCAGATTCAAGTTGAAGCTGAAGAATTTCAAGACAAAGGCAGAAAAAAAAAAAAAAAGGTTATAGGTACAACACGGAGCTGTTGCAGGATGCTCGTACCAGAGATGTGTTTTGCGTTAAGCTGAGGAATCGATTCACAACATTAGACAACCTTATCTAAGAAGACACCTCAGTAGAGCAGGCCTGGAAACAGTCGAAAACTGCATGGAAAGACTTGAAGAGACACTAGGTAAAAGAACGAGACAGCACAAAGTGGATTTTGGTGGAAACGTTGATAAAAATCCAACAAAGAAAAGACTTGAAGGCAAAAGGTAAATAACATTAGGATAAGAGCGGCAAAAGCCGCAGCCCAGAGAGAATATCATGAGGCGCACAAAGTGAGAAGTGCTAAGAGAAATTTCATGAAGAGACTGGCAGAAGAAGCAGAGGTAGCAGCAGGCCAGAAAAACATGGAGCTGTATAACATCACATGGAGACTGACGGGGGCCAGGCACACATCGGACCAGCCAGTAAAAGGACAAGGAAGGATGGGTACTTAGTAACCCACAGGATCAGTTAAGGAGGTGGAAGGAGTACTTCAAGGAACTACTGAACCATCCAGCTCCAGTAGAATCACCAGAGATTCCACCAGCAGAGGTTCCGCTTGACATCAGCACGGACCTGCCGTCAAGAGACGAGATCAGGAAGGCAGTGGCACATCTCAAGAACCACAAGGCGCCAGGGCCAGATGGGATTCCACCGGAAGCTTTGAAGGTGGGCAGCAAGATAACAGTTGATATTTTACATCAACTGTTCCTGAAAATTTGGGAGATAGGAGAGATCCCAAGGGACTGGAAACATGGCTACATTACCAAGCTGCCAAAGAAAGGGAGTTTAAGAGACTGTACGAATTGGTGGGGGCTCACTCTCCATACCAGGGAAAGTGTTTAACAGGATTCTGTTGATGAGAATGAAAACCGAGGTTGACAGACGCTTGAGGGATGAGCAGGCAGGCTTTAGGCAGGACCGCTCGTGCACAGATCACATAGTGACATTACGTATCAGAGCAGTCGCTTGAGTGGAATTCACCCCTGTACGTTGGCTTCATTGACATGGAGAAGGCATTTGACAGTGTTGTTCTATCAACACTGGAAACTGTTGGAACACCATGGCATTCCAGAGAAAATCATCAGCATGGTCCAAGCAGTTTATGAGCCTTCTACATGCCAGGTGATACACAATGGGACCCTCACAGAGCCTTTTAACATAGTCACAGGCGTTAGACAGGGGTGTTTGTTATCGCCGTTTCTTTTCCTCGTCGCCATGGACTGGATCATGACAAGGACAACAGAGGGACACAACAGAGGCATACAGTGGTTGCTGTTCCAACAGCTAGAAGATAGTGATTTCACGGATGTTGCTTTTGTCACACCACCACAGCGACCTTGAGGAAAAGATAAATGTCAAATGAAGCTGGAAAATTGGGACTTCACTTCAATAAAGGAAAAAGGTGCTGAGAATGAACATCATAAGTGGTGACACTATCAAGCTAAAGGGGGAGGACTTGGAAGAAGTGGAACAATTCACCTACTTGGGCAATGTAGTGAACAAAGAGGGTGGTACTGATATTTGCACAAAGATTGGAAAAGCCACAGCAGCGTTCAAAGCATTAAACCCACTGTGGAACTCACAGACTGCATCAATAAAGACAAAGCTGAAGATCTTCAACACAAACGTGAAATCGGTCCTCCTGTATGCTTGCGAGACCTGGCGCACTACAAAAGCATCCACAAAAAGGCTACAGACTTTCCTCAACAGATGCTTGAGAAGGATTTTACACATCAAGTGGTTCCACAAAGTCACAAATAGAGCTGTGGAGGCAAGTCAGGCAAGATCCAGTTGACCTTCAGATCAAAAAGAGAAAGTGGGGTTAGCTTGGTCATACCTTGAGAAAGCCAGTAACTAACAAACATCACACGCCAAGCCCTGAAGTGGAACCCACAAGGGAAAAAGAAAGCGAGGCAGGCCTAGAACAACATGGAGATCAACTGTCCAAGAAGCACAACAGGTGGGTTATTCGTGGGGACAATTGGAAATGGTGGCCCAGGACAGGATGAAGTGGCATTCTCTCGTCAGCGACCTATGCCCCACTTGGGGCAAAGGGTTTAACTAACTAAACAAACAAAAAAAAAAAAACCTGTGACTGAACACAGGTTGAGAGAAGCAGTGTAAAAAAAAAAAAAAAAAAAAACCCCGCTGTAGACACTGCTTTATAATTGCATATTGAGATCCCAACTGGAAAAAGGCAGTTGTCATGTGCATGTTAAAGGAAAGGAGATGTACTGTAAATGCACTGGAAGCAATTCAGCTGGAGACCTCCATTTTCCCCCCAAAAGATGCAGTGCCACCAAAAGGACTACCATAACATTCACAATCAAGCATTGTTTTACTGCAAGGGGGAACAAGGACGGTCAACACAATAGACCCTTTTTTTTTTAGTCATTTAAAAGCATGACTTGTGACACCATCCTACAGCCTTTTTGAACCACTTTTCCTTGAAGCCAATGGAAAAGACCATGCAGTCAAAGAGACATGGATTTATAAAGATCAAGGGAGACCATAGTCTAGTGAGTATAATGAGAACTGGCACAGCTCTTGAAAAATGTTGCTACAGTAAGGAACCTTCCCTCCTTGCCAAAAGGAGTCAATTAACCCTATGCTAAAGGAAACTGAAGCACCCTTCCTTAGCATTTATAGTCCAACAGCTCGGATCATGACCACCATTTAGATACTGCAAGTCACTTCAAATCAGATAAGCTGCATCCCCAACTACTTCGTCTAACCTGCCAAATACTAGCCTTTGCTTATTAGGCTCAATGTGCACGGCTTTGTTACCACCCACCCACAGAAACAGGGCCCAACAATTTAGCAAAGTTTAAAAAAAAAAAAAAAAAAGCAAGCAAAGTTAAATTGCCACTTTTCTCGAGAGACAAAGATTAAACATGCATCTCCAAAAAAGACTTAGAAAACATACATCTTTATTGTATACATGCATTTGTAAAGTTACATCACACATGGAATTGAAACACCATCATGATTTGTCCCACTGAGCTGCAGGAGCACCATCCTCAAGGAGGGGTTCACTCTCTGCACCTGACACTTCAGTCCCAAGGCACAAGACCTTGAGCCAGCCAACAAAGTCTGAACCTTTAGGAAACAGGATGAAGTCATAGAGGAGTGCAGCTACAACACCACCACATAGTGGCCCTGCCCAGAACACCTAGAAAGAACAAGGAAAGGGAGCACACCAAGTGTTGGGTTCTGTACATGTTCTCATTCAGCCTAAATCTTAGTCAGGATAAGGGGAGAGGCATCTTAAGCCTTTTCTTCTGATCAATCCAGGTGTTGATTTTCTAAAAAACAGCACCTGACAGTCAAGCTGCAAGTCAATTATGTTAATGCACTTATTCCATTGCTATTTGTATAGCAACAGCTCATTTCTAGGAACTTATGGCAGATGCACCACATTCCATATTTAAAAAGGAAGTCCCATTAAGCAAGTGTTAAATCCTTCCAAGTTCACATGATCAAGTTCTGTAGTAACAAGGCCACTCACCCAGTGGTGTCCAAACTCCACAGAGACTAGAGCTGGGCCAAAAGATCGAGCAGGGTTGATACCACATCCAGTGTAACTAATCTGTTTAGACAAATTGGATTAGGTCAGTGAGGTGTCTGGCTATTCCTCAAATGGAAGGCTTCCAAAAATTAGCATTTTGAGCTAAAACAAAAGACCTACTCCTACAAGGTGAGCCAGAACCACAGAGAGCCCACATGCAAATGGAGCTGAACCAGCCATGTTGTCCCTCCTTTTATCCACTGTTGCTAGGACACATAGCACCAGTTGGAATGTGAGGAGAAACTCAATTCCAAAGCCTTGTCCTGGACTGACACCATTCAGCTGCAGAATGAACAGTTAGTTTTAACCACTGGGATTTTGCTAGTCACAAGAAAATCTTGCCCAACATTCTGGGCTGGATGTTTAAACACTAGTGGCCAGTTAACCCTCATACCATTCACAAGGAATGATCCAGCATTTTGAGAGAGGCAAAAACCTTAAATCAGGCCATTTCAGTGGTCTGCTGTTGCACTTAGAACAAGACTACCACAGAGGCAAAAGGAATAATATTGGCAGGGGGGGCTTAGCTAGCATGAAGCCAGATGTGACAGCAACAGTATGGTTGAACAGTGGATGAAAGAGGAGTCAGTTGAACAAAGTAACCCCCAAACCTGCTGCCATAACAGGTTTATAAAGCTTGGTTAAGTTTGTTCAATAATCCAGGTGATTGAAAAATTGGGGCAGTTAGAAGGAGCACTTAAAGCCACACCCACCCTGTTCAAGGTCAAACCACTTTTTTTTGGGGGGGGAAGCAGCACAGACAAATTTGATTCAATGGAACTACTGTACAGTGTCTTGAAGTTACAGCTAGTCACACTAGTCAGATTAGGTACAGTATAGAGTTACTCACCTTGTTCAGCCCAAGTGAATCTACTACCGATGGTCTCACTCCTAGAACAATGCCACTAGCAATCACAGCCCCAGTCACCTGAGCCAGAATGTACCACAATGCCCTGCACATGCTAATCTGGCAGCTAACCAACATAGCAAGTGTGACAGCTGGATTCAAGTGGGCACCACTGATCTGGCCCAAACTGTGAACCAAGACAGCAATAGCTAGCCCAAATGCTAATGCTACCTTTACTTCCTGATCTGGATAGCTGCTGTTCCCATTCCCAATTGCTGCAGAAATACCACAAAAGACAAACACAGTTGTCCCTATCAACTCTGCAAGGGCAGCCCGCCAAAAACACAAACCCTGTAGTTCTTTCTTCATTGTGCTCTAATCCAACCAGCTAAGCTGTTGTATGAATAGCAGCTTCTGTTATTTCAACTATTTCCTGTGGTACGTCACTCATTCTTCCTTGGTCTCTCAATATGATTGGCTAAACAATTTGTTAGTCTTTCAATTAGCTCTCTCAATTAATCAGGCTTTTTTGCAAATCCATTTCGCTCAGAACCACTAAGCAGCTTCTTGTGACTTTTTTTGTGCCCAAAATAAACAAATAACTAGCATGACATGGATATTTGGATGAAGGTATGGATAAATCCATACAAATATGAATTTGAACAAATATGAACAAATGCTGTATTTAATCATTTATTTAAACATTTATTTGAAGATTTCTTGAAAGACAGGGTGGCACGGTGGTGTAGTGGTTAGCGCTGTCGCCTCACAGCAAGAATGTCCAGGTTCGAGCCCCGCGGCCGGCGAGGGCCTTTCTGTGCGGAGTTTGCATGTTCTCCCCGTGTCCGCGTGGGTTTCCCCCACAGTCCAAAGACATGCAGGTTAGGTTAACTGGTGACTCTAAATTGACCGTAGGTGTGAATGTGAGTGTGAATGGTTGTCTGTGTCTATGTGTCAGCCCTATGATGACCTGGCGACTTGTCCAGGGTGTACCCCGCCTTTCGCCCGTAGTCAGCTGAGATGTGAGGTCGACCCTGTAGAACAAGATAAAGCAGCTAGAAATAATGAGATGAGATTTCTTGAAAGACATATTTATTGAAGGATTTGATGCAATATTTTGACCTGGTGTTTAGAAAAAAGAAACATATATAACCCAAGATCAAAGTGTTTCTTTGTTATCAGGAAGGGTTCCAAGTCGAAGCTGGGGACTAATAATTGTCAAATGAACCCTTAAAAAGAAAAAGATTATTACGAATTAAGCATTTGTACTTCGCACTTACACAGCTAATACACACACTCTGAGGAAAAATAAATCTTCAAGGGTTCACTGGAAAAATAATACTGGAACCTTTTTCTGACACGCTCACACACATGCTTAATATTTCTTTGACACATTGTCTGCATTTGAAATTAAGGTCACTGCCTTGTTCCCTCACAGCCACAATAAAAAGGCATCTTGTCAGGCAGGACTTTCAGCTGGAGGCATCTTCTAAGGATGTCCAAATGACCTTTTAGGATAGCATTTATGGTAATGCTGTATAATTAAACCAAAGATCTAGCTAGTTAGGTAACTGATGCCTCACAAATCATTTCAAGCTAATTTATTTGCTTCCATTCAAAAAATGTAAATAAATGTGGGGTTACAATGTTTATTTCACATTAACTTTTTTTTTCTAAGCAAAAAACAAAGGCAAAAAAATTATATCTGTATACAAAATCACGTTTCTATGAAGTTTGGTCCACCATCTTTTTTTTTTTCCTGTTGCTTTTGGGAGCTAATGCACAGATTTATGGGAAATAGGCAGCATCGAGGTTAGATAAATAATGTTACAACTGGGGGCAATTACAAGGCTTCTTAGAAGACCAGAAAAGAGAATTTGATCAGTTTCAAGTGTGTTTTTGCCTCCAGTTCATCCAGAGACTCCTCACTGGACCCATGAATCTAGTATGGAAAGCAGCAGCCTATGGAGTGCTATGCATGGTGGGAGGACTAGGGCTGAACAGAACTCTGTTTTAATAGACACAAGAACACTGGACATTGCTGGATTACACTTTTTCATCATTGACTTTTTAAAATATGGATTTTTTATTTTTTAAATGAGTGTAGAATGTTACACTGGCTGCTGGAAGAGCCTGTGGTTCATGGTGGGCATTTGGACATTTCTGGTGTGACCACTCCCACACTGTCCAGGGTTCTGGATTCCTCAGGGATAGTAACACTCCAGTAGCTGGTAAACATCACAGGGACAAACCTATCATGGGTAGAAGACCTGGCAGCATGCACGGGACTGTGATCTCTGCTAATTGTCAATCAGTTATTACATTGCTGGCGTTCCACCCCAACATCTGAGGAGCATGCTCAGCTGAAGGACTATGAAGCCAATGAGACCGGTCTTGCAGAGAAGGAAATTTTTCCCCAGCTGAGCATAGCTCCAGACCTAGACAGGCGTGGTGGCCACCTCTTGGATTGCAGAGGCAAGGGGAAATGAACTTTGGGACTATGAGCAAAATCTTTGAGCAAAACCCCAGGCTCAGGTAGTGGACTACTTCTGGGATGGTCTACACTGGATTCCTGCCCAATGAGGTAGCGGTGCAGGGGCTGGTCCAGTTACCAAGCAGAACTGCAGTCTTTTGCCTGTTAAATCTTCTTAACAAGGTGGTTCAATGCATATTGGTGAAACAGAATTCAGCGGATTTCCATTCAGGAATACTCTAGATATTTTAGCTTTGCATGTGGGGTGCTTCAGGGTTCCTGTTTGGGACCCCTTCTGTTTATTGTCTACATGTCAAGGCTATTTGATGTTATAGAGAAACATCTCCTGGTTGTCCATTGCTCTGCAGATGATATTCAGATTTACCTAAGTTTTAAGCCAGATGGTGAGATAAATCAAGATGCTGCAATGAGGGAAATGGCAGTATGTATTGCAGATATTCATAGGTGGATGACTAGTGACAGGCTCTTAATTAAATGACAAAACTGAAGTGTTACTGATTGGGTCTACGTACCATCTTAGTAAGATAGATCTGAATTGTAGTTTGTGTGTCGGTGATAATCATATTAGTCCTGTTACCAGTGCCTGGAATTTAGGTGTCTGTTTTGATGATAAAATGTCTATGTCAATGTATATTACAAAGGCATGTGGCAGTGCATTTATTTTTTATTTGCATAATATTAAGAGAATTAAGAAGTATTTGTCTTGGGAAAGTCTGTGTACACTTGTCCATGCTTTTATTATATCTTGTCTTGATTACTGTAATAGTTTAATGTGTGGACTTCCTGATGTACAGATCACTAAGTTACAGCATGTACAGAATGCTGCTGCTGCAAGATTCATCATGGACATACCCGAGTATTCTCACATAACTACGGCACTTTATGAACTTCACTGGCTGCCTGTTATGCATAGAATTTCTTTTAAGATTCTTGTTCTTAATCGTAAAGCTATTCATGGACTGGCTCCATCATACGTTAATGATCTAATTAGTATTAAGCAAAAGTGCTCATACTGTTTACGACCTAATAATAGTTCAATGTTAGAAGGTCCTTTGGAAATCATGCGTAAAACACAGGGTGCTAGTTCCTTTACTCACAGTGGTGATTGAAAGTTTGTCAACCCTTTAGAATTTTATATTTCTGCATAAATATGACCTAAAACATAAGATTTTCACACTAGTCCTAAAAGTAGATAAAGAGAACCCAGTTAAATGAATGAGACAAAAATATTATACTTGGTCATTTATGTATTGAGGAAAATGATCCAATATTACATATCTGTAAGTGGCAAAAGTATGTGAACCTTTGCTTTCAGTATCTGGTGTGACCCCCATGTGCAGCAATAACTGCAACTAAACATTTCCGGTCACTGTTGATCAGTTCTGCACACCGGCATGGAGGAATTTTAGCACATTCCTCCGTACAGAACAGCTTCTACTCTGGGATGTTGGTGGGTTTCCTCACATGAACTGCTCGCTTCAGGTCCTTCCACAACATTTCCATTGGATTTAAGGTCAGGACTTTGATTTGGCCATTCCAAAACATTAACTTTATTCTTCTTTAACCATTCTTTGGTAGAACGACTTGCGTGCTTAGGGTCGTTGTCTTGCTGCATGACCCACCTTCTCTTGAGATTCAGTTCATGGACAGATGTCCTGACATTTTCCTTTAGAATTTGCTGGTATAATTCAGAATTCATTGTTCCATCAATGATGGCAAGCCATCCTGGCCCAGATGCAGCAAAACAGGCCCAAACCATGATAAGTACCACCACCATGTTTCACAGATGGGATAAGGTCCTTATGCTGGAATGCAGTGTTTTCCTTTCTCCAAACATAACGCTTCTCATTTAAACCAAAAAGTTCTATTTTGCTCTCATCCGTCCACAAAACATTTTTCCAGTAGCCTTCTGGCTCGTCCACGTGATCTTTAGCAAACTGCAGGCGAGCATCAACATTATTTTTGGAGAGCAGTGGCTTTCTCCTTGCAACCCTGCCATGCACACCATTGTTTTTCAGTGTGCTCCTGATGGTGGACTCATGAACATTAACATTGGCTAATGTGAGAGAGGTCTTCAGTTGCTTCGAAGTTACCCTGGGTTCCTTTGTGACCTCGCCGACTATTACATGCCTTGCTCTTGGAGTGATCTTTGTTGGTCAACCACTCCTGGGGAGGGTAACAATGGTCTTGAATTTCCTCCATTTGTACACAATGTGTCTGACTGTGGATTGGTGGAGTCCAAACTATTTAGAGATGGTTTTGTAGCCTTTTCCAGCCTGATGAGCATCAACAACGCTTTTTCTGAGGTCCTCAGAAATCTCCTTTGTTCGTGCCATGATACACTTCCACAAACGTGTTGTGAAGATCAGACTTTGATAGATCCCTGTTCTTTAAATAAAACAGGGTGCCCACTCACACCTGATTGTTATCCCATTGATTGAAAACACCTGACTCTAATTTCACTTTCAAATTAACTGCTAATCCGAGAGGTTCACATACTTTTGCCACTCACATGTAATATTGGATCATTTTCCTCCATACATCGTCGTAGTTGGCCACCTTCTGTCTCGTGAGACGATGGGATGCACCTCGATTAGCACTTCTTTGCGTGGCTAAACAAGCCGATGCAGGAATGGCAGTCTCATTGCCAAGAAGGACTGATGTATAAAGATGGTTCCTGATCTTGCCGGGAAGACTTGCGTGCTGCTCTTTTTCACTTTTGGTTGACACTACGTAATAGTTCATCTTCTTTGGTCCCACTCGCAATGGCAGCTTTCCAAGAACTTCTGGACTCGGCAGTGGTGTCCCAAGACTGTACGCTGATCCCGGCGGATTTCAAGTCATGCTTTCAGGCATCTTTGAAGCAGAGCCTTGGGCGGCCACAAGATCTAGAGCTTTCTGACAACTCGCCATACAGTAGATCTTTAGGTATTCTGCCATCATCCATGTGGCGTACATGGCCCAACCAGTGAAGACGGCATTGTCTAAGGAGCGTGTAGCTTGATGGAAGTTCTGCGCGCTCAAGCACATCACTGTTTGGGATTTTATCTTGCCAACTGATGCTGAGGATGCATCTGAGGCAGCGAAGATGGAAGCTGTTGAGTCTTCTCTCCTGAGCGGAGTAGGTTGTCCAAATTTCGCTGGAGTAGGTGTGCGCTCAGAACACAAGCTCTGTACACCTGCATTTTAGTACTAATGGGGAGGTTGTTGTTGGACCATACTCTGGTGTGGAGCTTGGACATGATTGCTGAGGCCTTTCCTATTCTAGCATTGATCTCTGATTCTCGTGAGAGATTCGAGCTAATTATGGACCCAAGATACTGGAATTTCTCGACTGAGTTAAGCTTGTGGCTTCCAAGATAGATACATGGCGGATGGTCAATGCCTTGTCCCATCACTTCAGTCTTCTTTATGCTGATGGTAAGACCGAATTCATCACAAGCTTTAGTGAAAAGGTTGATCAGTCTCTGTAGAATGTCACCTGAGTGGGTCGCAAGAGCAATGTCATCTGCAAAGAGAGCCTCTCTGATGGTGATGTGTCTGATCTTGGTCTTAGCGTGAAGTCTTGCTAGGTTGAACAGCTTTCCGTCAGATTGCATGTGGAGGTAGACACCATCTTCGTTGTCCTTGAAGGCATATGCTGAAAGCACTGAGAAGAATATCCCGAACAGTGTTGGTGTGAGAACGCAGCCCTGCTTGACTCCACTGTGGATTGGGAATGGTGTTGACATTTGTCTGTTGTAGCAGACAGTGCTGTACATATCTGTGTGGAAGGACTCTATGATGGAAAGCAGCTTAGGGGGGCAGCCGATCTTCAAGACGAGGAAAAGGGGGGCATCGTGGCTCAGGTGGATAAGGCGCCATACCATAAATCCGGGGACCCGGGTTTGATTCTGACCTGAGGTCATTTCCTGATCCCTCCCCATCTCTCTCTCCTGCTCATTTCCTGTCTCTACACTGCCCTATCCAAGAAAGGGGAAAAAAAGCCCAAAAAAATCTTAAAAAAAAAAAAAAAAAGACGAGGAAAAGTCTGCTTCTGCTAACAAGGTCGAATGCCTTGCTTAGATCAATGAAGGAGAGGAAGAGTGGTTTGTTCTGCTCCTGGCATTTTTCCTGCAGTTTTCTAACGGAGATGATCATGTCGATGGTAGACCTGCCAGTCCTAAAGGCACACTGAGCTTCCGGGCAGACGCGAGTTGCTCAGACATACAGTCACTCCAGGATGACTCTGGCTAGGATCTGGCCCACTATACGCAGCAGGGAGATGCCCCTGTAGCAGTTCAGCCACTGCAGTTGCCTTTGTTCTTATAGAGGGTTACAATCTCGGCGCCACGCCAGTCCTGTGGAACGGAGCCCTCCCTCCAGACCAGTATGAATAGATCGTACAGGTCCGGGATATGTGCTTCTTTGACATGCTTGATCACTTCGGGGGGAATTCCATCCTCACCTGGGGCCTTGCCACTTGATAGGGAGTCAATAGCCTTACTGAGTTCTTGCATTGTAGGCTCCTTGTCTAGTTCTGCAAGAATGAGCAGCTGGCTGATGGTGTCAAGGGCAGCATCTGTATGTTTTGGGTGGAGTACAGTTCAAGATAGTGCTCCATCTGCTTCTTCTGGTCGGTGATGAATTCGCCAGATTTGGATTTCAGTGGGACGCTCTTTGTAGCTGATGGGCCTGTGGCCTTCTTAATGCCTGCATACATGCTGCCGGTGTTTCCACAGTCAGCATCAGACTGGATCCTCTGACGGAGCTTCAGCCAGTAGTCATTTGCGCAGCGTTGGGCTGTCTTTTGGCATCTACTGCGTGCAGCCCTCAGTGCATCCCTTGTAGCCGGACATGGATTGCTTAAGTGAGCTAAATGCGCAACACACTTTGCCTCCACTACGGGCTCCATTTCCTGCCAGTTAGCTTCACACCAATCCTGGTTCCGTTGTTCCTTCCTTCCAAATGCCTCGAGCCCAGTTTGGTATAGGGCAGTGTGCGCATGAGTCCATTAAGATTCAGCTGTCTCTGCAGGTGAATAGCTGTTTCCCAAAGATGTTTTTAGGAAATCAAGAAGCATTTGTACTCTGAGTGGACATGAGGCTTGGCTGGTATTAATACGTGGGACACACTTCGTCTTGGAGTGATGTAGCTTGCATGGAACAAGGCAAAGGACAGAGCGAACAAGGACATGGTCGGTGTCACAGTCCGCGCTGTGCATGCTTCTGGTGTTGTGCACATGATTCAGGTTTTTTTTCCTGGTAAGAATCAGGTCAAGCTGGTTCCATCGGTTGGATCTTGGGTGGCGCCATGAAACTTTGTGCCTCTCCTTGTTCTGGAAGGTGGTGTTTGTCACCACCAGGTTGTAGAAAGAACAGAGCTCTAGAAGCCTTTGGCCATTTTCGTTCATCTTACCAATACCATGATGGCCTTGTAAGGATCCCACATCAGGCAGTCTAGTCTCTTGCAATGCTGCAATGTCGACGTTGAGGTGGTGGAGTTCTCTGTCTATTACAGCCGTCTCCCGAAGGTCATTCATAAACTGAGGGTCGCGATTAAAACCGGGACACATCATTCTTACATTCCAGCTTGATATTTGAAGAGCTGGCGTCTTCATAGTGCGTGAACGACGTTTGCCAGGTGCTGGGATTTACAACCTGCCTGTCGATTTTGTCCTAGCTCCAAGCACCCAATGGAGCAAGCAGGTTGTGGTGGGGCAGTACCTTATTGTCCGAGGGCTGCCTAGATTAAGGCGGGCGGTGACTACCCAATGGAATTAAAAAAAAATTCCTCCCACCGTCAAGCGCAACCCCGAGCGCCCAGCTGTATGCCAAAGGAGCATGGGCTTATAACTGGTAGACTGCTGCTCCCCATGTTATGCCTACACTGAAGAACAGCGAAGCTGGAGTGGCCTCTCCAGGTGCAAGCCTGGGCAGATTGATATGGAGGACTAACTGTTGCCCATGCAGTAGGTCCCCCCTCTCCTTGCAGCTGATGGGGTCCAGGGGAAATGCAAGCAAGTACGCCTGGCATCAGAGCGACGCAGGAGTTGCCGGGATGAGGTTGTAGCAATGACGACCCGCCTAACGGACTCCACCTCCGGATTTATCCTCTGGGTTTACTCCCGAAGTCTCTCCCATGGAAGGGTAAGTGGCGAGACAGCAGTGGTTGATTTTGGAGTTCTCTCTCCTAGAGGAGTTGCCAGCCAGGTTATCGAGCCTCATCAGCCCGGAGCTATCTGGTTTGAAGATACCATAACTTGATGGCCTATCCTGGACAGGGTATTGCCACAAGGCCAAGGAGGTTTGAAATCAGAGTTTTCCTTCTCCAAGGTGGACTTCCAACCAAGGCTAACGAGCTCCACCTACCCGCTTTCAGCTTGATGACTAGAATACAGTCAGATACTGTTCTCGCAGTGGCTGTCTTCTGGAGTTCTAGACTGTCACCAATGGCTCATACAAGCTCATATGCTGACCACATAGATCCAATTCCTGCTGCTGCTCAAGAATTTTCACCTTTGCCCTGACAAGGGAGGCTCAGAGGTTTCTATGGCTTGCCTAATGCCACACCTCGGGACTCCAGAGGGAAGGGGCATCTTACTGTCCCTATTCACAGGCTGCTGGCTCCAATCAGGTCCTGTGCCGTACCTTAACAATACATATATGACCAAGTATAATATTTTTGTCTCATTTGTTTAACTGGGTTCTCTTTATCTACTTTTAGGACTTGTGTGAAAATCTGATGATGTTTTAGGTCATATTTATGCAAAAATATAGAAAATTCTAATGGGTTCACAAACTTTCAAGCACCACTGTATGCTGCACCAACTTTATGGAACAGCATTCCTCCCTGTCTCTGTGAAATTAAATCACTTTGTGTTTTTAAATCTAAGTTGAAGACACATTTGTTTATGGCTGCATTTTGATTTTTATTATGAATTGTGTTATTTCTGGTGGTACTATTTTATTTTATTTCAATGTATCTTTTATTGTATGATTAATTATATTTTTAGCTATTGTATTTTTGGATTATTGGTTGTACTGATCTATATTTTTGATATTGTAAAGTGCTTTTGATCATTGTATGTAAATTGCGCTGTATAAGTTAATAAATTACGATTATTACAAGGTAAACCTGAGTGGAAGGGTGGACACCCCATGGCAAAATGTACTTGGTCTTAATGATATCAAACCAGAATGGAGGGCACTGTGCAAACCAGAATGGAGGGCACTGTGCACCCCAAGAGACTTGCAGCTGTAAATGCTGCGAAAGGTGGCTCTCCAAAGAATTGACTTGGGGGGGGGGGGGTTGAGTACCTATGCACACTCCAGATTTCTGTTTTTTTTTTTTTTAATCTTAATTATTTCTAATCTGCAGGTGCTGAAGGCGGCAACTGGACTTGCTTGAAATCCTTAAAGGGTAGGATTTCTCTGATGGCAGAGGAAGGCAATGACCCACAGATCATCGTACTGACCATCTAGGCTGTTAACACCATTCACACTCAGCCTTCTGTGACCCTAACAACCTACAGGATGGCTGAGAGGGTCAACAACCCATGTGACCTCAATGACTCTCCTTTTACCACCATAAGTTGTAAAATGAATAGAAAATATAGTCAAGACATTTTTCTGGCCATTTTGAGCATTTAATCGACCCCACAAATGTGATGCTCCAGAAACTCAATCTGCTCAAAAGGAAGGTCAGTTTTATAGCTTCTCTAAAGAGCTAAACTGTTTTCAGCTGTGCTAACATGATTGTACAAGGGTTTTCTAATCATCCATTAGCCTTCTGAGGCAATGAGCAAACACATTGTACCATTAGAACACTGGAGTGATAGTTGCTGGAAATGGGCCTCTATACACCTATGTAGATATTGCACCAAAAACCAGACATTTGCAGCTAGAATAGTCATTTACCACATTAGCAATGTATAGAGTGCACTTCTGATTAGTTTAAAGTGATCTTCATTGAAAAGAACAGTACTTTTCTTTCAAAAATAAGGAAATTTCAAAGTGACCCCAAACTTTTGAACGGTAGTGTATACATATGTATACACACACACACACACACACACACACACACAGGAAAATTTTGAAAAATAAGGCCTTACAAACCACTTTTCCTGCAATCTGAGCTGTAGTAGATAAAAAAAATCTGTTGTCTTTTTATATATATTTACATGAAAATATGTTTCAAATCAATAGGAGTATTGTTTGAATTCAAAATAAAATCACATTCTACATTCAAGGGTATGGTTATAATTCATGATGAACAAAAATGACAAACTAAATTCACATTAAACATAAGTTCTATTAATTATCAAAATGTTCATATATTCAATAAAATTTCTTAGGGTGACTGACCTTTTCTCCCCATGTCCTCATTAGTTGCATATGATTTCTTCAAAAAGTCTTTTGAAATATTTAAGTTTTCAAAACTGTCAGCATTAATTCAGATTTACTGACTAACTATCATATGCATGTTCAATGTATTAAATCAAATGAATGCTAAGTTTATGGGATAATGTCTATGTACACTTTATACAATTATTTATAGTTCACAGTCACTTCTCATTTGATCATTTCGATGACTTTTTCAGCTTTTTGGCCAAAGACAAAAGCTTGTCAGTCCTCTCTTTTGTAAGAACTGTTATGATTGGCGAGAGCATGATAGCCATCAATGTTTTGGCCAATTACATTGTAGATAACACGTATTCTACCATGAGACTTCGCGAGACTAAAGATGGCGAAAATGTAAACATGCAACATCATCGTAGGAATGAATTATGCTTGAGTATCACGAAGAAACATACCCCAACCCCCCTCAATAAATGAAAAAAAAAAAAAAAAAAAACCTCAACGGATTTGGCATAATATAAAAAGGTCGATTTTTACTCAGAAAAAGCGGAAATCCGCCGAAAAGCGGAAAACTCTCATCCCTGCTATCGCTATCACCGCTGTGACACCCGAAGCATTACTAATTCTATTGTTTGAATGGCAACAGGTAGATACACAGGTTAATTAGCTCCCTGCTGCCATCTATTGGAAGAGTATTTAATTTTTCTGCTGGTCACTATACGTTGCTGGCATAGACAAACGAAGACAAATTATTTGCAGTAAATAAATAATTTTCGGAACAATTAAGTGAAATTGGATAATGTCCCATGGTACACCTGATGATCTCTCATGGCACACTAATGTGCCGTGGCACAGTGGTTGGGAATCACTGCACTAGAGGATAAATACCTGAAACTCCCCACTAGTCAGACAGAACTGAAGAAACCTTTTGGATGAGAGGTGAAATGTCTTCAAAGATTTCAAGCAAGACCAATTGCCTTCCTTAGCACCTATGGATTACAATGACCTGGATGACTGAAAACCTTCACAGACATCTTAATTATTGTTTGTGTCACAATAAAAAAAAATGCACCTTTAAAGTGGTAGGCATGTTATGCAAATCAAATGGTGTTAACCACCAAAAAATCCATTTTAATTCCAGCTTGTAATGTGACAAAACAGGACAAACACCAAGGGCGATAAATATTTTTGCTAGCCACTGTCAATGGAGAAAAATAAAATACCCAACAGCTAACACTAAGTCATCATGACCACGCTAGACAGTACACAGCCTGGGCTAGTCAAGACTACTTAGACAGCTATGTGATTATAAAGTAGGCAGGGAAGCACGGGAGATGTGCAGCCTGAAGAGATGGGTTTTCAGTCTCCACTTGAAGGTGGTCAGGGAGTCAGCAGTTCTGACCTCAATGGGAAGGTCATTCCACTAATGGGGAACCAGGACAGGCAGCAGTCTTGAGTCGGCTGGGCAGGAGCAGAAAGGAGGGGCCAGATGACCAGTAGCAGCAGAGCATACGGATCTGGTTGGTGTGTTGGGTCGGATCAGACGCTGGAGGTATGCTGGACCTGACCCGTTGACTGCCTGGGAAGCTTGCACTACCTTCTTAAATTTGACGTGAGCTGTGACAGGCAGCCAGTGAAGGGTAGCAAGCAGAGGGGTAGTGTGGGAGGAAAGAGGGAGGTTGGAGACCAGGCAGGCTGCAGCATTCTGGATGAGCTGAACGGGTCTGGTGGCAGATGCTGGGAGGCCGGCAAGGAGAGAGTTTCAGTTGTCCAAGCAGGAGAGGACCAGCGCTTGGACCAGGAGCTGAATAGAGTAGGTGGTGAAGAAGAGGCAGAGCTAATATGTATGAGCTCATGGTGTTGTAAAAATTGTTTTAATAAATAAGAAAGATGTTGCTGCTCCTGTAAATGTGCTGATGTAGCATGCTGTCCTTTGATTTGTGTGTGTAAGAGGAACACATTTCTGTTACATGCTAAAGTTTAGCTGTATTTTGGCTGTGTTTTTTGCGTTTGAGATCAGTGTTCTGATATTTCATCATTTCTCTTCCAGTCTGTGGGACTGTAATCTGACAGAGGAAAGTTGTAGAGTTCTGTCATCAGTTCTCAGCTCAAACTCCTCCAGTCTGAGAGAACTGAACCTGAGTGGAAATAACCTGCAAAATTCAGGAGTAGTGCTGCTCTCTGCTGGACTGGAGAATCCACACTGTACATTGAAAAAAACTGAGGTACACACACACACACACACACACACACACACACTGTATGTAAAAATTGTGTGTGTTATGTCGTAAAGCTTACTTACAGTGGCATGCAAAAGTTTGGGCACCCTTACTGAAAATGTCTGTTACTGTGAATAGTTAAGTGAGCAGAAGATGAACTGATCACCAAAAGGCATAAAGGTAAAGACAATAAATTTCTTTTCAGCATTTTCTGCAAGATTTTTGTATTATTTTTGTTTTGTACAATTGGAGAGGGGTGCCACGGTGGTGTAGTGGTTTGCGCTGTCACCTCACAGCAAGAAGGTCCGGGTTCGAGCCCCGTGGATGGAGAGGGCCTTTCTGTGTGGAGTTTGCATGTTCTCCCCGTGTCCATGTGGGTTTCCTCCGGGTGCTCCGGTTTCCCCCACAGTCCAAAGACATGCAGGATAGGTTAACTGGTGACTCTAAATTGACCGTAGGTGTGAATGTGAGTGTGAATGGTTGTCTGGGTCTATGTGTGTCAGCCCTGTGATGACCTGGCGACTTGTCCAGGGTGTAACCCGCCTTTCGCCCATAGTCAGCTGGGATAGGCTCCAGCTTGCCTGTGACCCTGTAGAACAGGATAAAGCGGCTACAGATTATGAGATGAGATGAGACAATTGGAGAGTGAAAAAAGAAAAGGAACACAGTGCAAAAGTTTGGGCACCCCAATACATTTGAATTCTCAGGTAACTTTTACCAAGTTTCCAGACCTCAATTAGCTTATTGAGCTGTGGCTTGTTCAAAGTCTTCGTTAGAAAAGATCAGATGATGCAGATTTCAAAGCTGTATAAATTCTCTGACTCCTCAAACTTGTCCCTAAAATCAACAGCCATGGGCTCCTCTAAGCAACTCCCTTGCATTCTGAATAATGAAATAATTGATGCTTACAAAGCAGGAGAAGGCTACAAGAACGTTGCAAAGTGTTTTCAGGTAGCTGTTTCCTCAGATTGTAATGTTATTAAGAAATGACAGTTAACAGAAACAGTGGCGATCAAGGTGAGGTCTGGAAGATGAAGAAAACTTTCTGAAAGAACTGCTCATTGGATTGCTAGAAAGGCAAATAAAAACCCCTGTTTGACTGCAGAAGACCTTCAGAAAGATTTAGCAGACCCTGGAGTGGTGGTGCACTGTTCTACTATGCAGGGACACCTGAACAAATATGACCTTCATGGGAGAGTCATCAGAAGAAAACCTTTCCTGCATCCTAGCCACAAAATTCAGTGTCCAAAGTTTGCAAATGAACATCTAAATAAGCCTGATGCATTTTGGAAACAAGTCCTGTGGACTGATGAAATCAAAATAGAACTTTTTGGCCACAATGTGCAAAGGTATGTTTGGAGAAAAAAGGGTGCCAAATTCCAGGAAAAGAACACCTCTCCAACTCTGAAGCATGGGAGTGGATCAATCATGCTTTGGGGTTGTGTTGCAGCCAGTGGCACAGGGCACGTTTCATTGGTTGAGGGAAGCATGGATTTGAATAAATACCAGCAAATTCTGGAACCAAACTTCATACCATCTGTAAAAAAATTAAAAAGGGGATGGGTCCTACAATAAGACGATGATTCAAAACACACCTCAAAATCTACAATAGAATACCTCAAGAGGCACAAGCTGAAGGTTTTGCCATGGCCCTCACAGTCTCCTGACCTAAACATCATTGAAAATCTGTGGATAGATCTCAAAAGAGCAGTGAATGCAATACAGCCCAACAAACTTGTAGAACTGGAAGCCTTTTGCAAGGATGAATGTGTGAAAATCCCCCAGGTAAGAACTCAAAGACTATTAGCTGTCTACAAAAAGTGTTTACAAGCTGTGATACTTGCCAAAGGGGGTGTTACTAGGTACTACTGTAACCATGCAGGGTGCCCAAACTTTTGCTTCGGGCCCTTTTCCTTTGTCTCGTCTCATTATCTCTAGCCGCTTTATCCTTCTACAGGGTTGCAGGCAAGCTGGAGCCTATCCCAGCTGACTACGGGCGAAAGGCGGGGTACACCCTGGACAAGTCGCCAGGTCATCACAGGGCTGACACATAGACACCCATTCACACTCACATTCACACCTACGGTCAATTTAGAGTCACCAGGTAACCTAACCTGCATGTCTTTGGACTGTGGGGGAAACCGGAGCACCCGGAGGAAACCCACGCGGACACGGGGAGAACATGCAAACTACACACAGAAGGGCCCTCGCCGGCCCCGGGGCTCGAACCCAGGACCTTCTTGCTGTGAGGCGACAGTGCAAACCACTACACCACCGTGCCGCCCCCTTTTCCTTTGTCATTTTGAAAATGTAAAAGATGAAAATAAAAAATTGTTTTTGCTTAAAATATAAAAGGGAATGAGTCATCTTTAACTTTATGCCTTTTGGAGATCAGTTCATCTTCAACTTGCTTAACTGTTCACAGTAACAGCAATTTTGACCAGGGGTGCCCAAACTTTTTGCATACCACTGTATGCTGTAACTGTGAGATGTTTTTCTCTGCAGGTTGTCAAACTGCAGGATTACAGGTGAAGGTTTTGCTGCTCTGGTTTCAGCTCTGAGGTCAAACCCCTCATCACCCCTGAGAGAACTGGATCTGAACTCCAATAATCCAGGAGAGTCAGGAGTAAAGCTCCTCTCTGATCTCCTGAAGGATCTACACTGTACACAGTGTAGATGTATCACAGTGAGTTACTGACTGTCTCTACGCACACACACACACAAAATTCACAAAACCACACACCAAAAGTGCAGAACTCCTCATATATCCTACAAAATGAAGCACTGCATTCAAAACGAGAAATGTGTTCAGGGAACACAAGACCCCTCCTGACAGCATTTTTGTAGGCAGTCATGCAGCCATCATGAATGGTCTGTTACCTAGATTTTTCTATGATATTATTCTGGAATTTTATTCACATTTTCTGTCAAAAAGCTTATTATAGCATTCAAAGAAACAAAAAGCTGACCAGTCTGCTGACCTGTCATAGTGCTTTGTCATTTTCACAGTAGAAAGCATGGAAACAACAGAGGAGGCCAAAGACAGGAGGCCAGTCTATACTGTCGATTTATTGGAGAACATATGCCATTAGCCTTATAATTCCACATAGTGTCAATCAGGTCCAGAGCATTACATTACCAGCAAGCACAATGTAAGAGTAATATCAAGTGTTAAATATTTCAAGTTTTTTCAAGTCATTTCGGCAGAAATAATCCCCAACATGTTAAACAAGAACACAAATGGAATACATTCTCAGAAATCCAGCCCATTCAGCCACTGCCATGGTGGCTGGATAGATGCCCAGTTTGTGAAATAAAAGTCACTTTTCTCATATGAAATGTTGACAGATTGTATCCAAATTGTAGCCAGGTTGAGAAAAGGGCATCCCCAATATATTTCCACCCATTATTGCTCACTCCATGCCTTCGTATTTCCTGGAGTTTGTGTACAAGAAGGGTTACAAATCCACGCAAGTGAATCTCTATATAAATGTATGGTGACAAAGACCGGAAGACAGAACAAAAAAAAGTCAGTGAACGTTCAGTCCCAGCCTTCAAATTTATCTCTCAGGAAAGGGACAACAACAACTGTGCAGCACATTGCACCGTGCAAAGGACACTGGGAAATGAGTAACCGATCACTTTTCCTAAAAACACTGCTCGGGAATTTCCATCAAGTTTCCTCCTTGCGGAGACTTATCATGGTTCAAGCGAGACTCGTGATAGATTTATTTTTTCGAATACAGTTTACAAACCCTCAGCCGTGCGATGACCTGGCAACTTGTCCAGGGTGTACCCCGCCTTTCACCCGTAGTCAGCTGGGATAGGCTCCAGCTTGCCTGCGACCCTGGAGAACAGGATAAAGCGGCTAGAGATAATGAGATGAGATTACAAACCCCATTAATTTTGGCACCCTTATAATTTTGTTTGTGTGTGTGTCTATACAATCTGAACTTAGTCAATTTGCAGTTTGCAGAGAAATCTGGGCCTAGCACCTGTGCTGTAAAAAATAAATAAACACAGGCACGAGAATACAAATGGTATACAGTCTCAGAGAAATTCAGCCCGTTCAGTGACTGCCATGGCAGATGGATAGAGACCCGGTTCATGAAATAAAAGTCACTTTTCTCATATAAAATGTTGACAGATTATATCCAACTGTAGCCAAGTTGAGAAACAGGCATTCACAATAAATTTCCGCCCATTAATGCTCTCCCCACGCCTTAGTATTTCCTGAAGTTTGGTGACAAGAATGATCACGAATCTGTGCAAGTGAATCTCTACAGTGGTGCTTGAAAGTTTGTGAACCCTTTAGAATTTTCTATATTTCTGCATAAATATGACCTAAAACAACATCAGATTTTCATACAAGTCCTAAAAGTAGATAAAGAGAACCCAGTTAAACAAATGAGAAAAATATTATACTTGGTCATTTATTTATTGAGGAAAATGATTCAATATTACATGTCTGTGAGTGGCAAAAGTATGTGAACCTCTAGGAGTAGCAGTTAAGTTGAAAGTGAAATTAGAGTCAGATGTTTTCAATCAAATCAATGGGATGACAATCAGGTGTGGAGTGGGCACCCTGTTTTATTTAAACAACAGGGATCTATCAAAGTCTGATCTTCACAACACGTTTGTGGAAGTGTATCATGGCACGAACAGAGGAGATTTATGAGGACCTCAGAAAAAGCATTGTTGATGCTCATCAGACTGGAAAAGGTTACAAAACCATCTCCAAAGAGTTTGGACTCCACCAATCCACAGTCAGACAGATTGTGTACAAATGGAGGAAATTCAAGACCATTGTTACCCTCCCCAGGAGTGGGCAACTGACAAAGATCACTCCAAGAGCAGGCGTGTAATAGTCAGCGAGGTCACAAAGGACCCCAGGGTAACTTCTAAGCAACTGAAGGCCTCTCTGACATTGGTTCATGTTAATGTTCATGAGTCCACCATCAGGAGAACACTGAACAACAATGGTGTGCATGGCAGGGTTACAAGCAGAAAGCCACTGCTCTCCAAAAAGAACCTTGCTGCTATCTGCAGTTTGCTCAAGATCGCATGGACAAGCCAGAAGGCTGTTGGAAAAAAAAAATTGACAGATGAGAGCTATTGGAAAAATGTTTTGTGGAGGGACGAGAGCAAAATGGAACCTTTTCCTTTAAATGAGAAGGGTTATATTTGGAGAAAGGAAAACACTATTCCAGCATAAGAACCTTATCCCATCTGTGAAACTTGGTGGTGGTAGTATCATGGTTTGGGCCTGTTTTGCTGCATTTGGGCCAGGATGGAACAATGAATTCTGAATTATATCAGCGAATTCTAAAGGAAAATGTCAGGACATCTGTCCATGAACTGAATCTCAAGAGAAGGTGTGTCATGCAGCAAGACAATGACCCTAAGCACACAAGTCGTTCTACCAAAGAATAGTTAAAGAAGAATAAAGTTAATGTTTTGGAATGGCCAAGTCAAAGTCCTGACCTTAATCCAATCGAAATGTTGTGGAAGAACCTGAAGCGAGCAGTTCATGTGAGGAAACCCACCAACATCCCAGAGTTGAAGCTGTTCTGTACAGAGGAATGGGCTAAAATTCCTCCAAGCTGATGTGCAGGACTGATCAACAGTGACCGGAAATGTTTCGTTGCAGTTATTGTTGCACATGAGGGTCACACCAGATACTGAAAGCAAAGGTTCACATACTTTTGCCTCACAGATATGCAATATTGGATCATTTTCCTCAATAAATAAATGACCAAGTATAATATTTTTTGTCTCATTCATTTAACTGCATTTTCTTTATCTACTTTTAGGACTTGTGTGAAAATCTGATGTTTTAGTAGCCTAGTAAACTAGACCCACCCGCCTAGCGGCCAAAAATATTTTGCCTACGAGTGGGTCTAGCCTCGCACCATATCAACAAAACACCCCGGGCATCAAATCGTGCCTGCCAATCACAATGCAAGGTTTTTGTTTGGATTCTTTGGGCGGGCTTTTGCAGGAGTGACGACAAGGCTGCGCGACGCTGGAGAAAGCACAACAGGAAAGATGGCTACAGCTAGTGAACAGTGCATGTTTGACTCCGCTTTGGAATCAGTTTTAGAAGAATTAGACTTGGAGTTTTCATTGAAACATGAGCAGGAAGAGGCTCTCCGCTCATTCCTTTTCAAGAAGGACGTTTTCACTGTTTTGCCGACCGGCTATGGCAAAAGTCTGATCTACCAGCTGGCTCTGCTTGTAGCCAAAAGGATGGGGCTATTTTGTCCAGTACGAAGAATTAATAAGCAGCTTTGAAACATTACTTTTTGATTGTTTCTTATTTTCCCGTTATTTTAAATTTAAGGGAAATTATTTCACCAAACACCACTAAATAAAAATAAAAACTCAAAAACAGTTTAAGCAAACCCTTGAAAAAAAAATAAGAGTGAAGTATGTGGTACAGACTCCAAACTTCTTAATATCTAGAACCTGTTTATTAATTAATACACATTTTGAAAAATTATTTATTTCAAGGCCTCCCCCACTGCTTTCTGTCGCTCTGACTATGTCACAGTCACTGTTGCGCTGATTGGTCAGAGCGTTGGCCTATACGCACAGAGACAGTTTGAAAGACAGCGGGTTGTCCCGACCCACCCCCTTCGGAAATGTCTACGATCGAGACCAGACTAAATATTCACATTTATTCTGGCTTGCCAGGCTAATGTTTTAGGTCATATTTATGCAAAAATATAGAAAACTCTAAAGGGTTCACAAACTTTCAAGCACCACTGTATATAAATGAGTGGAATATCTTTCTAATAATGGAGGATTTGCTGTGCATTTGTGTGGGGCAGCCACGGTCTAAAGGTTAGCGAGACAGCCATGGTCCCAAAAGGTCACTGGTTCAATTCCCTGGACCAGCAAAGCACCTAATCCCAACTGTTCCCCAGGTGCTCGGTATAGACCCTTTTCACGTGACGTCACGACAAACGCGGCCGCCATTTTGGACATGTACTACCAGTAGTTTACCACAGCCAACATTGAGGAACGGCAGCAAAGAAAGTTTTTACTTTCAGCAAGACTTCCATCATGGCACTATATTGTTGTGCACCTGGATGTAGTAACCATCAACAAACAAGGCAAGGTTTATCATTTTATCGGATCCCGACAGATGCTGACCGACGGAGAAGATGGATAGCGGCCATTAACAGGAAAGATTGGCAGCCCTCGGCATACCAACGCTTGTGTAGTGACCACTTTGTTGGAGGTAAGACGAATAAAATTAGCCAGAAAAGGCATTACATTGCTGTTAACATTCTGTGGCGGCGAGTGTGTAACCAAATAGGTTAAAATAACCCATTGTAACCTCTTTGTTCTTCTGTAGTAGCTATTAGCTAACGACATTAGCTAACGTTGTGTTCCTTTGCTGTTGGTAGACTGTAGGACAGATCAGAGGTAATGTCCTACAAACAGGGCTTAATTTGAGGGGGAGCAAGCCGGAGCGCGCTCCGGAACCTCGGACGTTGGCTCCGGCAGCTATTTACACTGGATCCGGTGTAAATAGCTGCCGGATCATAATTACAGTAAACTAGTAAATACAGTAAAGGGAAAACTTGAGACTGAAAGGTTTTAACAGTCATCCAAATGACTGAACGTAAACATTGCTACAGTAACGTACTAGCTACTATGTTGTTGACATTAGCTAGTGCTAACAGCTAGCTGCTAGTACACTGCTACAACACAGACCCTAATATTACAGTTCTTGGTCATTGCCTGGTAACAGCAAATTTATAATGGGCCATGTCTCAACAGACTAAGAAGTTATTTCAATGACATTTAATAACATTTTGTTTATCCTGAGGACCGAAAGTAAATGAAAATGTGAACAAACCTTAGCTGTAATAAGATGGCGACCACCGGCTCCAGGGACGACCCACTGATGTAGGCATGTTACCCAGCCTGACACAAAATATTTGTAGGCATCCAAACTCTTATACGCTTTCAGATCAATATCTGTGTATGGCAATGGGTTTTTAACGACATAGGTATACAGATCATGTGGGCCGAAGTCAGGTAAAGACGAGGGCTTCGTGTACTTTTGTACGTCGGTGAACAATCCTGGTGGAAGCAGGTAAATGTCGTTCTCTAAGCCTGCTAACCTCAATTTTTGCAAATACCTCTCCCTCTGCTCGCCCTGTAAATGCCCTACGTTGCTGGATAGTGAAGGTGTTTTCTGCATCTCGCTCCTTTTTCTTTTATGTTTTTCGTTTGTCGCCTTCCTCGCATTCAAACCGATTCGAGCCGAAGTCCACTACATGTCCAAAATGGCGGTCGCGTTTACGAAGGTCACGTGACTGAAAAGGGTCTATACGTGTGTGCTCACTGTATGTCACTCTGGATAAGAGTATCTGCTCAATGTTTGATTTGTTGTGGAGAAAAGGAAAATGTTTTGTTTCTGCAGATATTTCTGTCTAATTGAACAGTTTCTCTCTGCATATAGAACTATGATGAAAAGCCCACCAAAGACAAAATTGCTTTTGATTGAGGAAAGTGTAGCTGGTTGGACAACAATGTGGTAATATGAATGAAGTGTGTGCCATTTGATTTGGTGCAAAAGTTTGATTTTGTTAAGTGTTTATGTAGTTTTGAATGCTATGTTTCATTTTGCAGAATGGATGAGTTTTGCACTTTGGGTCTGTGGTTTTGGGAACTGTGTTCACTGTTTTGAGAAAATGAGCCCTGGTTTCAAAATCGCGTTTCAGCAATGATACAAGAAATTATAAATATTTAGCTGTGTGAGAGGGCACTGATTTATGGTGCTTAACCATGTCATTCTGTCCTGTTCTCTGTCTTACAGCACTGAGATCTGAATCAGTCACATTCAGATGTTCCAGAACAATAACCGTGACTGAGCACATCCTTTATGTACTCAGCTCCACCTTACTTCAGACTGTAATGCACTCATGGACCACTTTAATATGAACTTGTTCTTGAGTCTATAATTCCTGTTCTTGGCTGCAGGAGTGGAACCCAATGTACTTTTCTGCTCACCATGTCCATAAAGAGTTGCTACAAGTTACTACTTGGGTGGCACAGTGGTTAGCACTTTCACCTCACAGCAAGAAAGTTCTGGGTTCAAGCCCACTGGCCAATGGGGGCTTTTCTGTGTCAAGTTCGCATGTTCTACGTGTGAGTTTCCTCTGGATGAACCCATTTCCCCCCACAGTTCCAAGACATGCGGTAAGGTTAACACAGGGTGACCTTGGGCAAGGCACCTTACCCCCAACTGCTGTAGCATGGCTGTCCACTGCTCTGGCTATGCATGCGTGCACTGCTTCAGATGGGTTAAACGCAGAAGACTAAATTTAACCGTTTGTGTGCACACATGTGACAAAGGTGGTGCCCATTTCCTTCCTGGCAGCTTGAACCAATCAGGGGGTTCCCAAAAGTTCAAGTCTGGCGATTTTCCTCTGAGCTCTTATGTACAAGGCATTTGTTTCTACACACAATCATTTGCTCTGTTTTGTCCACACTATTCCACAAACTCTAGAAACTTGTGTGAAAACCCCAGGAAGATCAGCAGTTTGTGAAATAATCCAGTCCATCTTCCACCAAAAACCCCTTCCAAAGGGAACATCACATTCCCCTCCCCATTTGATGTTTAATGAGGCTCTTGAGTTGGCTCTGCACAATTATGAATCATGCTGCTGTCAAGAGATTGTCTGATTAGATAAAATGTATAAGACGCAGGTGGGTGCTCCAAATAAAGTGGCCACTGAGTCCTTTTCTTAAAAAGGGTTTTATCCCCACATGTTTAGCAGCTCATTAAGTTTGTTAGGACACAGGTTTCACTATGTTTTCAACTTTTGATTAAAAGCTGAGCCTTCTACAATCACAAACTCCCCAGCTTGATAATTTTAACATACAGTACAAAACAGTGACACACTGAGGTTGAGAAGCAGTGTAAAAAAAAAAAAATTGCTGTGGACACCGCTTTATAATTGCATAGAGATCCAAACTGGAAAAAGTCAGTTGTCATGTGCATGTCAAAGGAAGGGTGATGTACTGTAAATACACTGGAAGTGTGTCAGCTGGAGACCTCCATTTTCCCCAAAAGATGCAGTACCACCAAAAGGGCTACCATACCATTCACAATCAAGCATTGCTTTACTGCAAGGGGGAACAAGGACTGTCACAGTAGACCTTTTATTTTGGACATTTAAATGCATGACTTGTAACACCATCCTACAGCCTTTTTGAACCACTTTTCTTTGATGCCAATGGAAAAGGCCATGCAGTCAAAGACATGGATTTATAAAGACTGGGGGGGGGGGGGGGGGCGGCACTCATACCTGCAGTGCTGAGACCATTACATAGTTTAGTGAGTAATGAGAACTGGCACAGCTCTCAAGTGTTGCTACAGTAAGGAACCTTCCCTCCTTGCCAAAAGGAGTCAATTAACCCCAAGCTAAAGGAAACAAGCACCCTTCCTTAGCATTTAGAGTAGTCCAACAGCTCTGATCATGGCCACCATTTAGATACTGCAAGTCATTTCACTCATAAGCTGCATCCCCAACTACTTCCTCTAACCAGCCAAGTAATAGCCTTTGCTTGTTAGGCTCAATGTACACTGCTTTGTTACCAACCACCCACAGAAACAGGGCCCAACAATTTAGCAAAGTTTAAGGGAAAAAAAAAAAGCAAAGTTAAATTGCCACTTCAAGAGAGACAGATTAGACATGCATCTTCAAAAAGATTTAGAAAACGTACATCTTTAATGGATACATGCATTTGTAAAGTTACATCACACATGGAATTGAAACGCCATCATGATTTGTCCCACTGAGCTGCAGGAGCACCATCCTCAAGGAGGGGTTCACTCTCTGCACCTGATGCTTCAGTCCCATGGCACAAGACCTTGAGCCAGCCAACAAAGCCTGAACCTTTAGGAAACAGGATGAAGTCATAGAGGAGTGCAGCTACAACACCACCACATAGTGGCCCTGCCCAGAACACCTAGAAAGAACAAGGAAAGGGAGCACACCAAGTGTTGGGTTCTGTACATGTTCTCATTCAGCCTTAATCTTAGTCAGGATAAGGGGAGAGAGGCATCTGAAGCCTTTTCTTCTGATCAATCAATCCAGGTGTTGATTTTCTATAAAACAGCAGCTAACAGTCAAGCTGCAAGTCAATTATGGTAATGCACTTATTCCATTGTGTATAGCAACAGCTCATTTCTAGGAACTTATGGCAGATGCACCACATTGCATATTTAAAAAGGAAGTTCCATTAAGCAAGTGTTAAATATTTCCAAGTTCATATGATCAAGTTCTATAGTAACAAGGCCACTCACCCAGTGGTGTTCAAACTCCACAGAGACTAGAGCTGGGCCAAAAGATCGAGCAGGGTTGATGCCACATCCAGTGTAACTAATCTGTTTAGACAAATTGGATTAGGTCAGTGAGGTGTCTGGCTATTCCTCAAATGGAAGGCTTCCAAAAATTAGCATTTTTAGCTAAAACAAAAGACCTACTCCTACAAGGTGAGCCAGAACCACAGAGAGCCCACATGCAAATGGAGCTGAACCAGCCATGTCGTCCCTCCTTTTATCCACTGTCGCTAGGACACATAGCACCAGTTGGAGTGTGAGGAGAAACTCAATTCCAAAGCCTTGTCCTGGACTGACACCATTCAGCTGCAAAGTGAACAGTTAGTTTCAACCACTGGGATTTTGCTAGTCACAAGAAAACCTTGCCCAACACTCTGGGCTGGATGTTTAAACACTAGTGGCCAGTTAACCCTCATACCATTCACAAGGAATGAGCCAGCATTTTGAGAGAGGCAAAAGCCTTAATCAGGCCATTTCAATGGTCTGCTGTTGCACTTAGAACAAGACTACCACAGAGGCTAAAGGAATAATATTGGCAGGGGGGCTTAGCTAGCATGAAGCCAGATATGACAGCAAGAGTATGGTTGAACAGTGGATGGAAGTGGAGTCAGTTGAAGAAAGTAACCCTCAACCAAACCCCTGCTGCCATAACAGGTTTATAAACCTTGGTTTAGTTTGTTCAATAATCCAGGTCATTGAAAAAAATTGGTGCAGTTAGAAGGAGCTCTTAAAGCCACACCCACCCTGTTCAAGGTCAAGCCACTTTTTTGGAGGAGGGGGGCATCACAGACATTATTTGATTCAATGCAAGTATTGTACAGTGTCTTGAATTTTCAGCTAGTGACACTAGTCAGATTAAGTAGAGTTACTCACCTTGTTCAACCCAAGTGAACCTACTACTGATTGTCTCAATCCCATAACAATGCCACTAGCAATCACAGCCCCAGTCACCTGAGCCAGAATGTACCACAATGCCCTGCACATGCTAATCTGGCAGCTAACCAACAAAGCAAGTGTGACAGCTGGATTCAGGTGGGCTCCACTAATATGGCCCAAACTTTGAACCAAGACAGCAATGGCTAGCCCAAATGCTAATGCTACCTTTACTTCCTGATCTGGATAGCTGCTGTTCCCATTCCCAATTGCTGCAGAAATACCACAAAAGACAAACACAGTTGTCCCTATCAACTCTGCAAGGGCAGCCTGCCAAAAACCCAAACCCTGTAGTTCTTTCTTCATTGTGCCCTAATACAACCAGCTAAGCTATTGCATGAGCAGCAGCTTCTGTTATTTCAACTATTTCCTGTGGTACATTCTTCATTGGTCTCTCAATATGATTGGCTAAACAGTTTGTTAGTCTTTCAATTAGCTCTCTCAATTAATCAGGCTTTCCTGCAAATCCATTTCACTCAGAACCACGAAGCAGCTTCTTGTCACTTTTTTTGTGCCCAAAATAAACAAATAATTAGCATGACATGGATAGTTGGATGGAGGTATGGATAAATCCCTACAAATATAAATCACAAATGCTGTATTTAATCATTTATTTAAACATTTATTTGAAGATTTCTTGAAAGACATATTTATTGAAGGATTTGATGCAATATTTTGACCTGGTGTTTAGAAAAAAGAAACATATATAACCCAAGATCAAAGTCTTTCTTTGTTATCAGGAAGGGTTCCAAGTAGAAGCTGGGGACCAATAATTGTCAAATGAATCCTTAAAAAGAAAATGATTATTAAGAATTAAGCATTTGTACTTCACACTTACACAGATAATACACACACTCTGAGGAAAAAGAAATCTTCTTCAAGGGTTCTTCAAGGGTTCACCGGAAAAATAATACTGGAACCTTTTTCTGACGCACACAACCACACACACACATTTAATATTTCTTTGACACATTGTCTGCATTTGAAATTAAGGTTACTGCCTTGTTGCCTCACAGCCACAATAAAAAGGTGTCTTGTCAGGCAGGACTTTCAGCTGGAGGCATCTTCTAAGGATGTCCAAATGACCTTTTAGGATAGCATCAGGGGCGATTTCTCAGAGACAACAAGGGAAGCCGAGCTTCCCCTAAAATTCTCTCCCCAAACTGCGGTATCTACGACGTTGAATTCTCATTAAAACAATAACTTGCATAACATAATATATGCCCAAGATTGTATTTACGTTCATAACTATCCTGTAACTTATTTGAGTGATGTCTGACGAACTTGCAGTTCACTACGAGAATCACCTTTGCTGCCAGGCTGTAACCAGCGTTGCCAGATACTGCTGACGTTTTCCAGCCAAAATATGTTCAAAATCCGCCAAAATGCACTTAAAACCGCCCAATTTGGCAACACTGGCTGTAACCTTTCTTATTTCAATGGGCTCTATGGACTGGCAGCCGGGTATCCGTTGCAGTCTATAAGAGGGCTCTGAACAGCCAATTTTGGCTAGTTGTTATTGGTTAAAATTGACAAAATCGTCACTTACAGGGAAGCCGGGCTTCTCTGGGACTAAACGAGACAGTGGGAGGGGCAAGAAGCTGGCTGATGAAGGATTATTGGAGGTAGTGTTTGAAAGACATGAGGAGGGCGGGCTCTGTACTTCGGCGGCGTCGAGGAACACGGAAGCATGATCAGTCAGTCCCCAGCGGATGTTGAGAAAGTGTAGTCGTGTGCCAAAGTGCTGTCCGACTTTCTTTTCATATAAACGTTTCTTCTCATTGATGTCTCTGTACATTACTCTGTAAATAAATGTAAATATTACTCGTTGTGCTCCGTTAACTTTCATCCATTCAATCAGTTTGATCATTCGCAAATTCACTCGTTTATTACATTTGTAGTTCAATCTGGTTGTAGGCTAGCTTGAGCCTTATTGGGATCTGCAGTGCTAGCTGCTAACAGAAATTGGTGAAGTCTCTGGAAAGCACAACCAGCTAGTATGACAGGGTCACAGACCATTTTCTGGAAAAGGAGCGGAGGGCAGAATTTGTGTATAAATAGTGTGCATCATATAATGTTCATGAATCTGAAGTGTGTATATTGTTCAGTAATGTTAAGAGAATGGTGGGCTCTGTGTTATAGGTTATACCTGGGTATAATATTCAAGGTTCTGTGTGTTGCATAGCCTACCTGGTTATGAATTTCCAGACTGTGTTGCAGAAGATGTTCAAGGATGTGTTGCACAGCTGGGTGTTGTGTTAAAGACTCTGTGTTGCATATCAGGGTATGATGTTCAAGGCTCTTCGTTGAATAGCCAGTGATTTTTGGATGTTTGATATTTTTGATTAAGGATATGAGGCAGGGGCGGCACGGTGGTGTAGTGGTTAGCGCTGTCGCCTCACAGCAAGAAGGTCCTGGGTTCGAGCCCTGGGGCCGGCGAGGGCCTTTCTGTGCGGAGTTTGCATGTTCTCCCCGTGTCCACGTGGTTTTCCTCCGGGTGCTCCGGTTTCCCCCACAGTCCAAAGACATGCAGGTTAGGTTAACTGGTGACTCTAAATTGACCGTAGGTGTGAATGTGAGTGTGAATGGTTGTCTGTGTCTATGTGTCAGCCCTGTGATGACCTGGCGACTTGTCCAGGGTGTACCCCGCCTTTCGCCCGTAGTCAGCTGGGATAGGCTCCAGCTTGCCTGCGACCCTGTAGAAGGATAAAGCGGCTAGAGATAATGAGAGATGAGATGAGATGGGATATGAGGCACTAGCCTGGCAAGCCAGACTATAACATGAAATGTACAAGCAAAAATACTTTCTGCCACTAGGTAGGGTTGTCTAGTTCACTATGCTAATGGGGCACACCTTTCTATGCTTTGATATCCGGCCTACAGGTTTTACGATGAATGCGTAAAATGGGCTTCCCCTGTTTTAAAAACCAGCAGCCGCCACTGGATAGCATTTATGGTAATGCTGTGTAACTAAACCAAAGATCTAGCTAGTTAGGTAACTGATGCCTCACAAATCATATCAAGCTAATTTATTTGCTTTCATTCAAAAAATGTAAATAAATGTGGGGTTACAATGTTTATTTCACATAAACTCTTTTCTAAGCAAAAAACAAAGCCAAAAAAATTATATTTGTATACAAAATCATGTTTCTATGAAGTTTGGTCCACCATCTTTTTTTTTCCTGTTGCTTTTGGGAGCTAATGCACAGATTTATGGGAAATAGGCAGCATCGAGGTTAAATCAATGATGTTTCAACTGGGGGCAATTAACAGGCATCGTATGCTGTGTTCACACTTATACCGGTATGAAAGTGGTATAACTGTATCGATACAAAGTATACCGGTACAGTTTAGTGCATCTGTCCACACTAGCGAGAAATGTTTGCGGTTTTCTTTCACAGTAGTTGAAATGCGCATGCGCGAAATGTTTCCGTGGTTACCGAGTAACTTCCTTCCGAGAATATGGCGGATGAAACAACGTGTGTGTGCTTTTTGTTGTCAGTGTACAGTCTGTATTTCTGGTGGTCATTTATTCAGTCGAAGCGTATAAAACGCGCGAGGCAGTTGAGAAAGAAACAAAGAAAACAAATCTCCCTTTCTCCCCCCTCACTTTGTCCGTCTTTCCTTCTCTTCTCCTCCCTTTCTCTCCCTTTTCCCCTCTTCCTCCTTTCTTCCTCCCTCTTTCCCCCTCCCTCCCTCCTCCTCCTCTCCCTTTCTCCCCCCTTTCTTTGCTCCATGTAGCTCCACGGTCGTTTCGTTTTCGCATGTGCATTATATTTGTATCGATACAGAACAGCTTCATCTGTCCACACTACAGCGAAGCGCTACAGTACCGGTATAGTTGCTATTGTGGACAGGTGTTGCGGTACGAAAGTAGTTTCGTATCGGTACAAAATCCCTAGTGTGGACAGGGTATTAGAAGACCAGAAAAGAGAATTTGATCAGTTTCAAGTGTGTTTTTGCCTCCAGTTCATCCAGAGACTCCTCACTGGACCCATGAATCTAGTATGGAAAGCAGCAGCCTATGGAGTGCTATGCATGGTGGGAGGACTAGGGCTGAACAGAACTCTGTTTTAATGGACACAAGAACACTGGACATTGCTGGATTACACTTTTTCATCATTGACTTTTTAAAATATGGATTTTTATTTTTTAAACGAGTGTAGAATGTTACACTGGCTGCTGGAAGAGCCCGTGGTTCATGGTGGGCATTTGGACATTTCTGGTGTGACCACTCCCACACTGTCCAGGGTTCTGGATTCCTCAGGGATAGTAACACTCCAGTAGCTGGTAAACATCACAGGGACAAACCTATCATGGGTAGAGGACCTGGCAGCATGCACAGGACTGTGATCTCTGCTAATTGTCAATCAGTTATTACATTGCTGGCGTTCCACCCTAACATCTGTGGAGCTTGTTCAGCTGAAGGACTATGAAGCCAGTGAGACCGGTCTTGCAGAGAAGGAAATTTTTCCCCAGCTGAGCATAGCTCCAGACCTAGACAGGTGTGGTGGCCACCTCTTGGATTGCAGAGGCAAGGGGAAATGAACTTTGGGACTATGAGCAAAATCTTTGAGCAAAACCCCAGTCTCAGGTAGTGGACTTCTTCTGGGATGGTCTACACTGGATTCCTGCCCAATGAGGCAGCGGGGCAGGGGCTGGTCCAGTTAGCAAGTAGAACTGCAGTCTTTTGCCTGTTAAATCTTCTTAACAAGGTGGTTCAATGCATATTTGTCAAACAGAATTCAGCGGATTTCCATTCAGGGAATACTCTCTAGATATTTTAGCCTTACATGTGGGGTGCTTCAGGGTTCCTGTTTGGGACCCCTTCTGTTTATTGTATACATGTCAAGGCTATTTGATGTTATAGAGAAACATCGGTCGTAATGTAAAGTGTTACCGAGAAACATCTCCTGGTAGTCCATTGCTTTGCAGATGATATTCAGATTTACCTAAGTTTTAAGCCAGATGGTGAGATAAATCAAGATGCTGCAATGAGGGCAATGTATTGCAGATATTCGTAGGTGGATGACTAGTGACAGGCTCTTATTAAATGATGACAAAACTGAAGTGTTACTGATTGGGTCTACATACCATCTTAGTAAGATATATCTGAATTGTAGTTTGTGTGTCGGTGATAATCATATTAGTCCTGTTACCAGTGCCTGGAATTTAGGTGTCTGTTTTGATGATAAAATGTCTATGTCAATGCATATTACAAAGGCATGTGGCAGTGCATTTATTTTTTATTTGCATAATATTAAGAGAATTAAGAAGTATTTGTCTTGGGAAAGTCTGTGTACACTTGTTCATGCTTTTATTACATCTCGTCTTGATTACTGTAATAGTTTAATATGTGGACTTCCTAATGTACAGATCACTAAGTTACAGCATGTACAGAATGCTGCTGCAAGATTGATCGTGGACATACCCGAGTATTCTCACATAACTATGGCACTTTATGAACTTCACTGGCTGCCTGTTATGCATAGAATTTCTTTTAAGATTCTTGTTCTTACTCTTAAAGCTATTCATGGACTGGCTCCATCATATGTTAATGATCTAATTAGTATTAAGCAAAAGAGCTCATACCTTTCACGATCTAATAATAGTTCAATGTTAGAAGGTCCTCGGGAAATCATGCATAAAACACAGGGTGCTATTCCCTTTACTCACAGTGGTGCTTCAAAGTTTGTGGGCCCTTTAGAATTTTTTATATTTCTGCATAAATATGACCTAAAACATCATCAGATTTTCACACAAGTCCTGTAGGCGCCAGATGTCTATTTTACACATTAGAATATAAAATAAGTTAAATTTCATTTAGATTCTTGATTTCCATAATTCATAATTTAAGATTTAGTATGAGTAAATTCATAAGTAATGTACATGGTTAAAAAACTTGGATTTAGTGTAATTGCACTTTAATGATTAAGAATTAGGCACTGCCACTTTAAGCACGTAGGTGCAATTGTGGCGTGAGGCATTTGCTGATTCATTGGTGGATTGACACGGCCTGAGAAGCCTGGAGTCTCACAGTTTTCTTACCGTGTCGTGTCCTGTTGTGAAATGTCCTGTTCTGTATAGTTTAGACGTGCGTATGCACAAGTCAGAATTTATTTGGAACCTTTTGAATTGTACGTAAATGGAATTCATATCTTTAGTTTGTTAAAATAAAACTGCAAAATGTTATTCAAGTGGAAGATTTCTTTTTTGGATCCTGGAACACGCGTCACCCACAAGACTCCTTATTTTGAACTTAGTTTTTGGAAATTGCCCCTACATCTTTCGTCAGAAACCCCCCCTGCGTTATGTGGAAAAGGAATTTTGGAAAGGACACCAGACTAGTGGGAACCGTGGACTGCTTGGATAACATTAGCAAGGAACTGAAGTTTAGCCATACACGGTGGATGGAAGGTAACTAGCCACGTGTGGAGGAAAGAACGTTCTGGTAAGCTGCAACTAATTTTGGAAGTTTGCCATAATGGATGAAGTTACTGGACAATTAGCTTGTGGAAAAAGAGAATCGAAAATGACAGAGAAGGCTATTGAAGAAAGGCTGCACAGGTTAACTCAACCTAGAAAGGCTAAGCTAGGCCATCTAACTAGCCAAGCTAATCAGATTGAAAGGCTAATGGAAGACGATGCTAACGTGAACACAGTTAAACAGAATCTGTGTTTGGATTATTAAGATTCATTTGGAGAATTGTGCAAGCTAAATGATAGTTTAGAACAATTAATGAATGTGGAAGAATTTCAGAAGGACCAAAGTTATTGGTATGAGCCAAATGCAAGTCATATGCGTGGATTTATTCAACATGTGGAATTGTGGATTAAAGCAGCTGAGGAGTGCGCAGAACAAGCTAGACTCTGTGACGCAAACCTCCATCCCTCTGACAGCGTATCAGGAGCAGTAAGCGTGGGTCGGCTACTGGGAGCAAAGCATCCAATGCTTCCTCAGCGCGCTTTAAAGCAGAAATGGAGAGAGCCACATTGCTTGCTCAGGCAGCAGCTCTTAAACAAAAACAAAATTTAGAACATCAGGAAGCGGAATTGAAAGCAAAAAGGGAAGAATTAGATTTACAAACTGCCACTGCTGCTTCTGATGCAAAATTAAGAGTTTTAGAACATTTTGAAAATGAGCGATCATCACAAGTGAGCCGTGCACGTGCAATGACAATTGAGTCTGGATTTAGTCCATTACCTCTAAGTCAAAATCCAGTCACTAGCACTGAAAATGGGCATGGTAAATTCGTGCCTCTTCAACCTCAGCTTACTGGCACACAGCAGTCTACAGCGAATTTTGCAGCAGACGACCATGCAGTTGAAACACTTTGCAGTGTTATGACTCGTCAGAATACTATAACAGAGTTGATGGTGAAGCAACAGAAAATGATGACTTTGCCACCTTTAGACATTCCTACCTTCAGCGGTGATCCTCTTGATTACAATACATTTGTAAGAGCCTTTGAGCACGGGGTAGAATCCCGCACTGAAAGCCCTAAGGACCGTCTCTACTTTTTAGAGCAGTTCACTTGTGGACAGCCTAAGGAGCTGATAAAGAGCTGCCTCCATATGCAGTCAGAAGAAGGCTACCACAAGGCCAGGCAGCTACTTAAAGAGCATTTCGGAAATGATTACAAAATTGCTGTCGTCTACATGAACAAAGTCTTGAACTGGACACCTATCAAGCCAGAGGATGCAGAAACTCTGAATGCATTCTCACTCTTTCTGACAGCTTGCCGTAACACCATGGCTGAAGTGAGTTACATGGAGGAGCTTGATAATGTTGCGAACTTGAAAGCCATTGTAACAAAGCTCCCATTCAAGCTGCGTGAAAGATGGAGAAACGTTGTATGTGGTGTGCAGGAACAAGGTGACAGGAGAGTCAAGTTTAAGGATTTGGTGGAGTTTATTAATAAACAAGCCAAAATTGCACTTCATCCAGTCTTCGTTGACATAAAGGATAGCACAACTGCTAAAACATCTACAACTAAGCAAAACAATAACAAGGAGCAGAAAAAAGGCGTAATCAAGAAGTCATTCACCACAAGTGCCAAACAGTTGGACAATCAGGAGATAGACACAAAGCCAAAGGAAAACACATTCTGTGAAGACAGCAACACTGATGTGTCTCTTCTGTGATGCTGAGCACACCATAGACTTGTGTAGTAAGCTTAAAAGCAAGCCACATGATGAGAAGATAGACTTCTTAAAGAGCAAAGGACTTTGTTTTGGCTGCTTAAAGCAAGGTCACATGAGCAAATTCTGCAAGGGAAAGGTCAGCTGTCAGGTGTGTTCTCTAACTCATCATACACTGCTGCATATTAACAAAAAGGATACTGCTGCTAAAACAGAGAAGAAGACTAAGAGCAGTGAAACTCAAACAATCTTCAGTGCCTTTATTGCTGCAGAGTCTCAAGGTTGTGAGCTGACTGGGGCTGGGGAGGATGACTGCACACTTGCAATTGTTCCTGTTCAGGTTAAAGCCAAGAAGGGAGATGCGGCAGTGCAGACATATGCCTTCCTGGACCCAGGAAACTCTGCCATGTTCTGTACGGAGGCATTGATGGATGAAGTGAAGCTCACTGGAAGAAAGACCAACATACTACTGAGAACCATGAATGAAGAGAAACCTGTCAGTACTTACGTGGTGTCAGGCCTGGAGGTCAGTAGTTTGTCTGGCGAGGAATTCATTGATCTTCCAGATTTCTTCACGCAAAGGTCAATACCTGTTGGAAAGGAAAACATACCACAGCAGAAAGATCTTGAAAGGTGGACCTACCTTAAAGAAATACACCTACCTCAAATTGAAGCCGACATCGGATTGCTTATCGGAGCAAATGTACCTAGAGCTATGGAGCCGTGGGAGGTGGTGAGCAGTGTTGGTAATGGGCCGTACGCTGTAAGAACTAAGCTAGGCTGGACTGTGAATGGACCTTTGAGGGAAACCTGCAGTCATTCAGACAAGAGAAAGCCAATGAAGACAACAGCAAACCGCATATCAGTGAGCAGTTTAGATAACCTGTGGCTACAACAGTTCAAGGTGGATTTTCCAGAAGGAGGAAAACACGATGAAGTGGAAATGTCTAGAGAGGACCATCAGTTCATGGACATGGTCATGGAATCTGCAAAACTGATTGACGGGCATTACTCCCTATGTCTACCTCTTAAGAACAGATTGGTCAACATGCCAAACAATCGCCCAATCGCTGAGCAATGAGCACACAACTTAAAGCGGAAATTTCTCAGGAATGACTGCTTCAGACAGGAGTATACAGACTTTATGGAAGACCTGATTAACAAGGGCTACACAGTGCAATTGTCGAATGATAAATTGACACACAAGGAAGGGAAAGTGTGGTATATACCGCACCACACTGTATACCTCCCTGTCAAGCAGAAATTAAGAGTTGTGTTCGACTGTGCAGCAACCTATCAGGGCACATCCCTGAACGATCAACTTCTCCAGGGTCCAGACTTGACCAGCAGTCTGATTGGCGTAGTGATCCTATTCAGACAAGAGCCTGTTGCGATCATGGTGGACGTAGAAGCAACGTTCCACCAGATAAAGGTGCCTGATGAAGACTCTGACTTACTCAGGTCCCTCTGGTGGACAGGCAGTGACTGCAATCAAGCTTTGACTGAGCACAAGATAACTGTGCACTTGTTTGGGGCCACATCCTCACCTAGTTGCGCCAGTTTCGCTTTGAGGAAGTGTGCTGAAGATCAGAGTGGGCAGTTCAGAGCTGAAGTGGTTCAGACTGTCCTACAGAACTTTTACGTTGATGACTGCCTCAAGTCTGTCGCTACAGAGGAGGCAGCCATATCAATGTGTCAGGATCTTATGAAAATCTGTGCCAATGGAGGCTTCCGCCTCAACAAATGGGTGAGCAACCAACGTAAAGTACTTGACTCGATCCCAAAGTCTGAACTGACTACAGAAATGAAAACCTTAGAGCTGGATCGTGACGAACTTCCTCTGGAGAGGGCTCTCGGTCTCAACTGGTGTGTTGAGTCAGACATGTTCAAATTCAAGATCACCATTACAGATCGCCCATTCACAAGAAGAGGTCTTCTTTCAGTCATTGGTTCAGTCTATGATCCATTAGGCATCTTGTCACCTGTAGTCTTGCCAGCAAAGACTATCCTGCAAGAATTTTGCAGACTGAAAATTGGATGGGACGACGACTTACCTGAGCATGTGAAGAAGCAGTGGTCCGACTGGCTAACCAGTATTCCTGCTTTGGAGCACTTTTCAGTTGCAAGATGTTTTTAGCCTGAAGAATTTGGAAATTGTGTATTTGCACAATTGCATCACTTTACGGACGCGAGTGAGGATGCTTACGGATCAGTCAGCTACCTTCTCCTGTGCAACGCGAACAAGGAGACACATTGTGCGTTCATGATGGGCAAGTCCAGAGTGGCGCCTCTCAGGCCTCCTACCATTCCCCGGATGGAATTGACCGCTGCTACAGTAGCTGTTAAGATGGATGGTGTCCTAAAAAGAGAGCTACAATCGGATCTTGCAGAATCAATATTTTGGACTGATAGTACGGTGGTACTCCAGTATCTCCAGAACGAGACTACGCGTTTCCGCACGTTTGTGGCAAATAGAGTTTCAGCTATTCTAAAGGGCTCTGATGTGGATCAGTGGAGACATGTCAGCACAGACAAGAATCCGTCTGACTGCGCTTCTAGAGGGCAAAGAGTGGATGAATTCATGAAGAACACTACTTGGGTGTCTGAAGCTGAATTTCTCCACAGTCCTGTAGAGTGTTGGCCCAGCACTCCATTGACCCACACACATCGCTTCAGATGATCCCGAGATCAAAAGGGTCACAGCAAATCAAATAGAAGTGGAAGAGAATGTTACTCCATTCAAAAGACTGATCAACTATTTCTCATTGTGGATCAAGTTGAAAAGAGCTGTGGCATGGTTCCTGAAGCTTAAAGCCTTACTATGGAGTCTCTGTCAAAAGCGTAAAGAGCTGTGTGCAGCCGATGCAGAGAACAGCCTAGACATTGGTCAACAGCTGATCCAAAGTCAGATTGACAGTTTCAAGGCGAGCTTTAGGCATACGCAACTTTCAGTGGAAGAATTGGATCAAGCAGAACTTGATATTATCAAATTCTGTCAAAAGGAGAAGTTCTCAGAAGAGTTTTCAGCTCTATACAAGGGCCAGTGTGAGAAGCACAGTAGTCACTTGTACAAGCTGAACCCTGTACAGTACTTCAGGATGACTGGGCAGCTATGCCAGAAAATAGCAAGCAGCCTGTCATCTTGTTGAGAGACTTTCACATAGCCGATTTAGTCCTCCAACAGATACATAAAGAAACTGGGCACGGAGGGCGCAATCACATGCTCTCTGAATTGCGCCAGAAGCTTTGGATTCCAAGCGCCAACACGGCCATCAGAAAGGTCATTGCAAAGTGTGTGACGTGTCGCCACTTGCATGGAAAGGTTGGAACACAACTAATGGCTGATCTTCCACAAGAGCGAGTGATGCCAGATGATCCACCCTTCACCCGAGTTGGTGTGGATTATTTCGGACCATTCGAGGTGAAGCGTGGAAGAACTTTTTTGAAAACACACGGAGTTATATTCACTTGTTTAGCCATTCATGCAGTGCACATCGAGCTGGTCTCGTCATTAGACACAGATTCGTGCATAAATGCAATCCAGCGCTTCATAGCACGGAGAGGACAAGTAAAGGAGATTCTCTCGGATAACGGGACGAATTTTGGTGCTGCCAATCGTGAGCTGAAGGCAGCCATAGCTGACTGGAACACCTCACAGTTTCAGCATCTGTTCCACCAGAATGGAATCAAGTGGTCATTCAACCCTCCCGCTGCTTCGCATCATGGTGGAGCATGGGAGAGGCTGATAAGATCAATTAGAAAGGTGCTAAATTCCACTGCAAGAGAGCAAATTCTTGATGAGGAAGGTCTTCATACAGTGTCTGTGAAGATTCTCAGTCATCCAGGTCATAGTAAACTGTGGGTGGTAAAAGAGAGCAACTGGAGATGAGCTTTTCATCCATGAGAGGATAAATACCTGATACTCCCTATTAGTCAGACAGAACTGAAGAAGCCTTTCGGATGAGAGGTGAAACATCTTCAAGAATCTTCAAGCAAGTCCAGTTGCTCTCTTTTACCACCCACAGTCTTCATACAGTCTTGTGTGAGGCAGAGTCAATCACCAACAGGCGACCAATCACTAAGGCATCCAGTGACCCGAATGATTTGGAGGCTGTGACGCCTAATCATCTGCTGTTGCTGAAAACAACACCATCGTTGCCTCCAGGATTGTTTGACCAGGACGACCTCTACTCGCGGCGCAGATGGAAACAGATACAATATATGTCCAACTTATTCTGGAAGAGATGGACTAAAGAGTACCTACCTCAACTCCAGGAGCGCCAGCGCTGGGACACAGCATCCAGAAACTTTGCAGAAGGTGATGTCGTGCTTCTAGTGGACGACTGTGCACCAAGAAATTCTTGGATTATGGGCAAGATCATCAAAGCAGTTCCAGACAAGAAGGGTCTTGTCCGCAGAGTTCGGATAAAGACAAAAACTAATGTCTTGGACAGACCCATAATGAAGATTTGTCTGCTTGTGGAATCTGACTGGGCCAGTGGTTAAGACTGAGCCCCTACAATGAGTCATGTGCTGGCAACCTCTGACTCTCTTTGTCTTTCTTTCTTTCTCTCTCCTCTCTGTCTCTTTCTCTTTTTCTCTTCATTCTTCTTTGGAGGTGGACTGATGATGGACTTTATCCTTTGAAAGGTTGATTGAGAAAGCAATGGACATTTAGTGTGCTTATTAATAGTATCTTTTTCATGTGTGAGAAATTGAGGATATTTCTTAATATGGATATTGTTCATGCTGTACTTAGTTAAGAGAAATATGGTAATTGTTCTAGGTATTTTGGTATTAGAACAATTAGGGGCCAGTAATGTAGGCGCCAGATGTCTATTTTACACATTAGAATATAAAATAAGTTAAATTTCATTTAGATTCTTGATTTGCATAATTCATAATTTAAGATTTAGTATGAGTAAATTTCATAAGTAATGTACATGGTTAAAAAACTTGGATTTAGTGTAATTGCACTTTAATGATTAAGAATTGGCGGCACGGTGGTGTAGTGGTTAGCGCTGTCGCCTCACAGCAAGAAGGTCCTGGGTTCGAGCCCCGGGGCCGGCGAGGGCCTTTCTGTGTGGAGTTTGCATGTTCTCCCCGTGTCCGCGTGGGTTTCCTCCGGGTGCTCCGGTTTCCCCCACAGTCCAAAGACATGCAGGTTAGGTTAACTGGTGACTCTAAATTGACCGTAGGTGTGAATGTGAGTGTGAATGGTTGTCTGTGTCTATGTGTCAGCCCTGTGATGACCTGGCGACTTGTCCAGGGTGTACCCCGCCTTTCGCCCGTAGTCAGCTGGGATAGGCTCCAGCTTGCCTGCGACCCTGTAGAAGGATAAAGCGGCTAGAGATAATGAGATGAGATGAGATGATTAAGAATTAGGCACTGCCACTTTAAGCACGTAGGTGCAATTGCGGTGTGAGGCATTTGCTGATTCATTAGTGGATTGACACAGCCTGAGAGTCTCACGGTTTTCTGACCGTGTCGTGTCCTGTTGTGAAATGTCCTGTTCTGTATAGTTTAGACGTGCGTATGCACAAGTCAAAATTTATTTGGAACCTTTTGAATTGTACGTAAATGGAATTCATATCTTTAGTTTGTTAAAATAAAACTGCAAAATGTTATTCAAGTGGAGGATTTCTTTTTTGGATCCTGGAACACGTGTCAGCCACAAGACTCCTTATTTTGAACTTAGTTTTTGGAAATCGCCCCTATAAATCCTAAAAGTAGATAAAGAGAACCCGGTTAAGCGAATGAGACAAAAATATTATACTTGGTCATTTTTATTTTATTTTAATTTATCTAGAAGTTTTCTCTATTTCTTTTCTCTGTTTATCTGTAATGATGCTGCTGGAATCTTAATTTCCCTGAGGGAACCTGCCCAAAGGGATCAATAAAGTTTTATCTAATCTAATCTAATCTAATCTAATCTAATCTAATCTAATCTAATCTAATCTAATCTAATCTAACCCAGTTAAATGAATGAGACAAAAAATATTATATATTGAAGACCAAGGAGCTGGTCATTGACTTTGGGAGGTCCAGACCAAGGTCATGACCAGTTCTGATCGAGGGAGTCGAGGTGGAGGCTGTGGATTCCTACAAGTACCTCAGGCTGTGGCTGGACAGCAAGCTGGACTGGACTTGCAACACCAAACAATTATACAGGAAGGGACAGAGCAGGCTATACTTCCTTAGGAGGCTGCGATCCTTTAATATCTGCAGGAAACTCCTGTGGATGTTCTATCAGTCTGTGGTTGCCAGTGTCCTGTTTTACACTGTGGTGTGCTAGGGGGGCAGCACATCCAAGAAGGACACATCCAGGCTGGACAAACTGATCAGGTGGGCTGGCTCTGTGGTCGGCATGAAGCTGGACTCTCTGGTGACGGTGGCAGAGAAGAGGTCTATGGACAAACTGTTGAACAGCATGGACAATGCCAGTCACCCTCTGCACACTGTCATCAGCAACCAGAGGAGCCTGTTCAGTGACAGAATGCTCCTTCCCAAGTGCAGGATGAGCAGACTGAAAAACTCCTTTGTCCCTCACGCCATCAGACTGTACAACTCCTCTCTGGGGGGGAGGAGGGGTTACAGGAAGACAGAGGACAGGAAGGAGCAGTAGCATAGCCTAACAATAAGCAATACCGGACAATGTGCAATATAATGTGCAATATAAAGTGCAATGTCTCTCCTGCCGCCCCCCCCTACACACCTTTCCCCCCTCTCCCCCCTTCATCTCTTCCCCATATCTTATTCTTTTTATATTTGTATATGTAAATACTTAATTTATATTAATTTATCTCGAAGTTTTCTCTATTTCTTTTCTCTGTTTATCTGTAATGATGCTGCTGGAATTTTAATTTCCCTGAGGGAACCCGCCCAAAGGGATCAATAAAGTTTTATCTAATCTATCTAATCTAATCTAACCCAGTTAAATGAATGAGACAAAAATATTATACTTGGTCATTTATGTATTGAGGAAAATGATAAAAAATATTACATATCTGTATGTGGCAAAAGTATGTGAACCTTTGCTTTCAGTATTTGGTGTGACCCCCATGTGCAGCAATAACTGCAACTAAACATTTCTGGTCACTGTAGAACAGCTTCAACTCTGGGATGTTGGTGGGTTTCCTCACATGAACTGCTCGCTTCAGGTCCTTCCACAACATTTCAATTGGATTAAGGTCAGGACTTTGACTTGTCCATTCCAAAACATTAACTTGATTCTTCTTTAACCATTCTTTGGTAGAACGACTTGTGTGCTTAGGGCCATTGTCTTGCTGCATGACCCACCTTCTCTTGAGATTCAGTTCATGGGCAGATGTCCTGACATTTTCCTTTAGAATTCGCTGGTCTCATCTCATCTCATTATCTGTAGCCGCTTTATCCTTCTACAGGGTCGCAGGCAAGCTGGAGCCTATCCCAGCTGACTACGGGCGAAAGGCGGGGTACACCCTGGACAAGTCGCCAGGTCATCACAGGGCTGACACATAGACACAGACAACCATTCACACTCACATTCACACCTACGGTCAATTTAGAGTCACCAGTTAACCTAACCTGCATGTCTTTGGACTGTGGGGGAAACCGGAGCACCCGGAGGAAACCCACGCGGACACGGGGAGAACATGCAAACTCCACACAGAAAGGCCCTCGCCGGCCCCGGGGCTCGAACCCAGGACCTTCTTGCTGTGAGGCGACAGCGCTAACCACTACACCACCGTGCCGCCCAGAATTCACTGGTATAATTCAGAATTCATTGTTCCATCAATGCTGGCAAGCCATCCTGGCCCAGATGCAGCAAAACAGGCCCAAACCATGATAACTACCACCACCATGTTTCACAGATGGGATAAGATTCTTATGCTGGAATGCAGTGTTTTCCTTTCTCCAAACATAGTGCTTCTCATTTACAACCCCGATTCCAAAAAAGTTGGGACAAAGTACAAATTGTAAATAAAAATGGAATGCAATAATTTACAAATCTCAAAAACTAATATTGTATTCACAATAGAACACAGACAACATATCAAATGTCAAAAGTGAGACATTTTGAAATGTCATGCTAAATATTGGCTCATTTGAAATTTCATGACAGCAACACATCTCAAAAAAGTTGGGACGGGGCAATAGGGTTGTTTTACAATCAGGGTACGCAAGCTAAAAATCACATTTAACACTTATTATCTTCAATATCAAAAGGCTTGACTAAATAAACTTGGTTGTTTATTGTAGCCCTGTGATAGCTCTATTTACCATGCAAAAAAAAAAAAAATTGGTGATAACGTTATTTTTGGTGAATGTATGGCAATATATGTCATATTTAGCAAAATTACTTGTGTCATTTAGAAAAAAGTGCTTTTTTGACCACAGGTAGCTCCAAAAGGGATGCACTTAAATCATTCTTTACACCATAAAACAAATATTTGGTTCCATATCATTGGAAACATAGTTAAGTTTTAATGTTGAATGACAGTAAGTTTTCAGACTATTTTGGTCAAATTAGTATGTAATTGTGTCAAAAAAAAGTCCTCTCTGAGACAGCTAATTTTTCAATATAAAATAACACATCTAAAATTATTATTTTCATCCTAAAATGTGGTCAAGATATTGGGACATAAATATTAGAGACAACTAACACAAAGCTTATATTTAAAAGCACTATGGAAGTAGTGGATTCTGAATTGTCAAAAAAATTTCCTCACCGAGAATCACTTCATTTGTTTCTCCCAGCCCTGCTTAAAGCTACACTTAATCTTGTTATAATACAAACTATTACACATGCCTATCTGTTCTTTAACTTGTCCTTCACTTAAAAACTGGTACAAGAACCAGTTTGAATCAATTTGAATTTTGGACCCCTGTGACACAAACTTTGTACCCTGATTGCAAAACAACCCAATAAGAGTCTGGAAAAGTTAAAGGTACAAAAAAGGAACAGCTGGAGGACCAAATTGCAACTCATTAGGTGAATTGGCAATAGGTCATTAACATGACTGGGTATAAAAAGAGCATCTTGGAGGGGCAGCGGCTCTCAGAAGTAAAGATGGGAAGAGGATCACCAATCCAGCTAATTCTGCGCCGACAAATAGTGGAGCAATATCAGAAAGGAGTTCGACAGTGTAAAATTGCAAAGAGTTTGAACATATCATCATCTACAGTGCATAATATCATCAAAAGATTCAGAGAATCTGGAAGAATCTCTGTGCGTAAGGGTCAAGGCCGGAAAACCATACTGGGTGCCCGTGATCTTCGGGCCCTTAGACGGCACTGCATCACATACAGGCATGCTTCTGTATTGGAAATCACAAAATGGGCTCAGGAATATTTCCAGAGAACATTATCTGTGAACACAATTCACCGTGCCATCCGCCATTGCCAGCTAAAACTCTATAGTTCAAAGAAGAAGCCGTATCTAAATATGATCCAGAAGCACAGACGTCTTCTCTGGGCCAAGGCTCATTTAAAATGGACTGTGGCAAAGTGGAAAACTGTTCTGTGGTCAGACGAATCAAAATTTGAAGTTCTTTATGGAAATCAGGGACGCCGTGTCATTCGGACTAAAGAGGAGAAGGACGACCCAAGTTGTTATCAGCGCTCAGTTCAGAAGCCTGCATCTCTGATGGTATGGGGTTGCATTAGTGCGTGTGGCATGGGCAGCTTACACATCTGGAAAGACACCATCAATGCTGAAAGGTATATCCAGGTTCTAGAGCAACATATGCTCCCATCCAGATGACGTCCCTTTCAGGGAAGACCTTGCATTTTCCAACATGACAATGCCAAACCACATACTGCATCAATTACAGCATCATGGCTGCATGGAAGAAGGGTCCAGGTACTGAACTGGCCAGGCTGCAGTCCAGATCTTTCACCCATAGAAAACATTTGGCGCATCATAAAACGGAAGATACGACAAAAAAAGACCTAAGACAGTTGAGCAACTAGAATCCTACATTAGACAAGAATGGGTTAACATTCCTATCCCTAAACTTGAGCAACTTGTCTCCTCAATCCCCAGACATTTACAGACTGTTGTAAAGAGAAAAGGGGATGTCTCACAGTGGTAAACATGGCCTTGTCCCAACTTTTTTGAGATGTGTTGTTGTCATGAAATTTAAAATCACCTAATTTTTCTCTTTAAATGACACATTTTCTCAGTTTAAACATTTGATATGTCATCTACATTCTATTCTGAATAAAATATGGAATTTTGAAACTTCCACATCATTGCATTCCATTTTTATTTACAATTTGTACTTTGTCCCAACTTTTTTGGAATCAGGGTTATAAACCAAAAAGTTCTATTTTGCTCTCATCTGTCCACAAAACATTGTTCCAATAGCCTTCTGACTTGTCCACGTGATCTATAGCAAACTGCAGACGAGCAGCAATGTTATTTTTGGAGAGCAGTGGCTTTCTCCTTGCAACCCTGCCATGCACACCATTGTTGTTCAGTGTTCTCCTGATGGTGGACTCATGAACATGTGTGTGCATTTGGGTAATTGAGTGATCAATCTCATTAAATCAGTCATGGAATATCATCTCATCTCATTATCTCTAGCCGCTTTATCCTTCTACAGCCGGGTTTTTCAACACTGGGGTCGCGACCCCACGTGGGGTCGCCTGAACTTGCAATGGGGTCGCTTGAAATATCCAGAAGTGGGAAAAAAAATACTGCTAAAAAAAAATAATAATTGTATGAATAATAATACTATCAAAAAAGTATTACCATCGATTAAAACGCCACACACACACACTTAAACGAACATACATGATCGATATGGATTTTTTATGTAAATTCGTTCAAATGACTGCAATGATGGCACGAAGATAAGCCCACTTCAGTTTACGCGCTTGACTAAATAACTGAACGGTAGCCAGTGCTGCCCACACAGCCTTGCTAGCGTCAGTCACAGCTATTAGCCTACAAGTGCAACAAAAAAATGGAATGATTTCTTCGTCCGCCCGACACTACAAAGAGCAGACAAACAACACCTGATGAACATGAACCAAAAACAAAAAGGCTGAGAAGATATGACGAAAGTTTCTTACAATTTGGATTTACCAGCATGCTGGAAAGAAACGAGGAAAGGCCGAAGTGTCTTCTGTGTTCGGCCGTGCTGTCTGCGGAGAGTCTCAAACCCAACAAGCTGAAAAGGCACTTTGAAACAGTGCACAAAGAACATCTCGGTAAACCCCTAAGTTTTTTTGAAAAGAAATGTGCTGAGCTTAATCAGCAGCGATCTTATTTCAAAAAGGCTGCGACGGTGAGTGATGGGGCACTGAATGCATCGTTTGAAGTTAGCTACCTCATTGCGAAAACCAAGACCCCACACACAATCACAGAGACGCTAATTATGCCCGCTGTCCTCAAAATGGCAAAAGCAATGGGTGAGGAGGAGGTGGGAAGAAAATTTAAAGCGATACCTCTGTCTGATAATACAGTTAAGAGACGAATCGATGCTATTGCCGCTGACCAGGAGAGCACGCTAGCAGAGAAACTCCGTGATTCCCCAGCCTATGCTCTTCAAATGGATGTAAGCACCGAAGGCAAAAATGCCCACGCATTGACATTTGTTCGATTCTTAGCAGAAAATGCCATTCAGGAGGACATTCTATACTGCCTGCCTCTTCCCGAGCATGAGACTGCACAGGCAATGTACGATGTTCTTCAGGATTACATGGAGAAACAGAATTCCCTGGGAGAATATGGTGGGATTTTGCACAGACGGGGCTCCGTCTATGGCCGGACGGCGAAATGGTTTGAGGATACTTGTCATTCAGCGAGCACCATCTGCACTGTGGAATCATTGCATGATTCATCAGGAACAACTGGCATCTAAAGAACTGAGCGCGTCCATCGCAGGCATCATGCAACAGGTGGTAGCCATGGTGAACTACATCAAGCCACATCCTCTGCGAGCACGCCTGTTCGCAAAGCTATGCGTCGATATGGGCTCTGAATATGAAGATCTGCATTTTCACACAGACGCCCGGTGGTTGTCGAGAGGCAACACATTGGAGCGGTTTTTCAAGCTGAGAAACGAACTGTTGGCGTTTTCAATGGATGTGAAAAAAAACGATTTCGTTGACTTTCTCTGTGACCAGCAGAAAATGTGCCTCCTTGCATATGCCACGGACATATTCAGAAAACTTAATGAACTGAACACAAGCATGCAAGGAAAAAATAAGAATGTCATGCAGATGAGTGATCAGATTGATGGATTCAGGGCCAAAATCACACACTGGAGAGGAAGTCTTGCAAAGGGAAACTTCACGCATTTCCCCCAGTTAAGTCAGTTTTTGGAAGACAACAGCATCGACAAGTGTTCTACAATGGAGATGTGCAGCCACCTGGAATGGCTTGAGGAGCACTTCGCCACATACTTTCCAGATGTGGATATGTCAAAGTTTGAATGGGTGAGGAATCCATTTCACTGTGATGTGAGCGCAGTGGACCTTCCTGCCACCGCGATAGAACAGCTGATTGACATGTCTCGTGACAAAATGCACCAGCAATTACATTCGCGTGTGCCAGTGGAAGAATTCTGGTTTGGAGCCAGAGAGGAGTACCCCGAGATCGCACTGCGTGCTTTGAAACTGTTGGTTCCTTTCAGAAGCACTTACCTTTGTGAAGCTGGATTTAGTGCACTTGTCTGTATGAAATCAAAGTACCGCTCGCGTTTGGATGTTACGTCAGAGATGAGATGCGCACTCTCTACCACAGAACCGGACTTTGAAAGGCTGCAGAGAAGTGTGAAGGCTCAGACATCTCATTAGATGTGGTGAGTGGAGAGACTCTTTTACATAGTTCCATTTTTGTGAAATTGAAAGATATGTGATGAAAATAAAATGTGAGTTTGTGCAATAAACTGGTTACTCTGTATTTACAACACAGTATAAAACACATCAAACACTAATTAAAAAAAAAAAATGTCAGTGGGGTCGCCAAAAATGTACGAGGTCAAAATGGGGTCACAAGCCAAAATAGGTTGGGAACCTCTGTTCTACAGGGTCGCAGGCAAGCTGGACCCTATCCCAGCTGACTACAGGCGAAAGGCGGGGTACACCCTGGACAAGTCACCAGGTCATCACAGGGCTGACACATAGACACAGACAACCATTCACACTCACATTCACACCTACGGTCAATTTAGAGTCACAAGTTAACTTAACCTGCATGTCTTTGGACTGTGGGGGAAACCGGAGCACCCGGAGGAAACCCACGTGGACACGGGGAGAACATGCAAACTCCACACAGAAAGGCCCTCGCCGGCCCCGGGGCTCGAACCCAGGACCTTCTTGCTGTGAGGCGACAGCGCTAACCACTACACCACCGTGCCGCCCATTAAATCAGTCTCATATTAAATTTGAAGGTTAATAATTAAATTGAATCAGTCTCATTTGAATCGTCTAAATTGAATCACTCTAAGTGAATTATTCAAGTGAATCATTCAAGTGAATCACTTAAATTATTATGATCACTTACCATATTACATAACTTATATGCACCTTTCTGAATTCTTTGGAGATTGGGCAACCTCGAGTATATTATTGGAACACAAATAAAACACACGGGCGGCACGGTGGTGTAGTGGTTAGCGCTGTCGCCTCACAGCAAGAAGGTCCTGGGTTCGAGCCCCGGGGCCGGCGAGGGCCTTTCTGTGTGGAGTTTGCATGTTCTCCCCGTGTCCGCGTGGGTTTCCTCCGGGTGCTCCGGTTTCCCCCACAGTCCAAAGACATGCAGGTTAGGTTAACTGGTGACTCTAAATTGACCGTAGGTGTGAATGTGAGTGTGAATGGTTGTCTGTGTCTATGTGTCAGCCCTGTGATGACCTGGCGACTTGTCCAGGGTGTACCCTGCCTTTCGCCCGTAGTCAGCTGGGATAGGCTCCAGCTTGCCTGCGACCCTGTAGAACAGGATAAAGTGGCTAGAGATAATGAGATGAGATGAAATAAAACACACAGTTTCAATAATAAATTAATTTATTATAACAAAGATAAAAATGGATAATAGCAGATGGAATACATACAAATGGTGAGGTGTGTGTGTATGTGTGTGTGTGTGTGTGTGTGGGTATGAGAGGCCTTGTGTGGGTGTGGCCCACACAAGAGAATTAGCTTTGTGTAGCTAACTCCACGTGTGTTTGTGGGGGAGGAGTTGACCACGTGGCTAGGCCTATGGCCTAGCAAAAGAAAGAAGCTAGCGTGGAATGCTAACTGAAGTGTGTTTGGCCATGTGGTGAAGGCCTAGATTAACCTCGTGTGGCTAAGCTAAGACAAAGGAATGCTAGCTAGCATGTGTTTGTGTATGTAAGCAACTGATTAGCTTTGTGTGCTAACTAGACAAAGGAAAGCTAGCTAACGTGCTTTTGAGGCCGTGTGTAAGGCCTAAACGTCCTTTGGGGACAATACCGTTATCTCTGGATGTTAATAAGATAGAAGAATTAGCCGTGGCAGCTAATCCACTAGCTTTATAACATTACCAAATTCACTGAAATCTTGATGAGATCAAGATGTGTGATAATGAAATTAAGGATATTAGTAAGGAATAAAGAAGCATGCACAGCCTATCTAATAACACAATTGAGAGATTAAACAAACAGAACAATTCAATTCGACATGCTGCGTGTCTAATAGTGTAAACAAAACCTTCCTGAGTTTAAATTCACACTGTTTCAATAAAAGCAAATTCCTAAGACTAGCTTAATTATGCCCAAATGCCAAAGTCTTACTTAATATCCTGCCTTTAGCAAGATATGAAGAGATGTTCGCCACTGGAGCACGTGAGTCGCTCGTGTAGAAAGCGTAGAGAACTTCCTGGTCCGGCTCGTGATGAAAAGAAAGTCTCTGATCAAAATAATGTGCACAGCGCTTCAATCAGGAGGAATTCTGGTCGCTCCCAATTATAAATTAAATGCCCTGAGCTGCAGTAGTACATACGTAAGGAATGAATGAAAAAATGGTTGTAACTCACTGAGTTTAAAATTGTGCTATTCTGGATTTTTACCGTGGCCAGTGGTAAACAAGAAATCGCGCTAACTTGTGGATCTTGCAAGAAAGAAAGAAAAAGACATCTTTTTTTTATTTGCCCGGCGGAGCGGGCGATTCCCTCTGTGTCTGTGTAGATCACGGCACCAAAAGAGGAGGAGCTGAGCGCTTCAGGGTCTCTTATGCCTTCCTGTAGGAAGTGACGTAGATGATCCTGCCCCGGCGTGACGCAGGTCAACACGGAAGTGGGCTGATGGGAAATGTAGTTTCTTAAAGAGACTGTGAAGGTACCTACAAACATTAACATTAGCCAATGTGAGAGAGGTCTTCAGTTGCTTAGAAGTTACCCTGGGGTCCTTCATGACCTTGCCGACTATTACATGCCTTGCTCTTGGAGTGATCTTTCTTGGTCAACCACTCATGGGGAGGGTAACAATGGTCTTGAATTTCCTCCATTTGTACACAATCTGTCTGACTGTGGATTGGTGGAGTCCAAACTCTTTAAAGATGGTTTTGTAGCCTTTTCCAGCCTGATGAGCATCAACAGCGCTTTTTCTGAGGTCCTCATAAATCTCTTTTGTTCGTGCCATGATACACTTCCACAAACATGTGCACTTATTGCTGCACATGGGGGTCATACCAGATACTGAAAGCAAAGGTTCACATACTTTTGCCACTTACAGATATGTAATATTGGATCATTTTCCTCAATACATAAATGACCAAGTATAATATTTTTGTCTTATTCGTTTAACTGGGTTCTCTTTATCTACTTTTAGGACTTGTGTGAAAATCTGATGATGTTTTAGGTCATATTTATGAAGAAATATAAAAAATTCTAAAGGGTTGACAAACTTTCAAGCACCACTGTGAGTAAAGGAACTAGCACCCTGTGTTTTATGCATGATTTCCCAAGGACCTTCTAACATTGAACTATTATTAGATCGTAAACAGTATAAGCTCTTTTGCTTAATACTAATTAGATCATTAACGTATGATGGAGCCAGTCCATGAATAGCTTTAAGAGTAAGAACAAGAATCTTAAAAGAAATTCTATGCATAACAGGCAGCCAGTGAAGTTCATAAAGTGCCGTAGTTATGTGAGAATACTCGGGTATGTCCATGATCAATCTTGCAGCAGCATTCTGTACATGCTGTAACTTAGTGATCTGTACATTAGGAAGTCCACACATTAAACTATTACAGTAATCAATACGAGATGTAATAAAAGCATGAACAAGTGTACACAGACTTTCCCAAGACAAATACTTCTTAATTCTCTTAATATTATGCAAATAAAAAATACATGCACTGCCACATGCCTTTGTAATATGCATTGACATAGACATTTTATCATCAAAACAGACACCTAAATTCCAGGCACTGGTAACAGGACTAATATGATTATCACCGACACACAAACTACAATTCAGATCTATCTTACTAAGATGGTACGTAGACCCAATCAGTAACACTTCAGTTTTGTCATCATTTAATAAGAGCCTGTCACTAGTCATCCACCTACGAATATCTGCAATACATACTCCATTGCCCTCATTGCAGCATCTTGATTTATCTCACCATCTGGCTTAAAACTTAGGTAAATCTGAATATCATCTGCAAAGCAATGGACTACCAGGAGATGTTTCTCGATAACATCAAATAGGCTTGACATGTAGACAATAATCAGAATAGGTCCCAAACAGGAACCCTGAAGCACCCCACATGCCAGGCTAAAATATCTAGAGAGTATTCCCTGAATGGAAATCCGCTGAATTCTGTCTGACAAATATGCATTGAACCATCTTGTTAAGAAGATTTAACAGGCAAAAGACTGCAGTTCTGCTTGGTAACTGGGCCAGCCCCTGCCCTGCTGCCTCATTGGGCAGGAATCCAGTGTAGACCATCCCAGAAGAAGTCTACTACCTGAGCCTGGGGTTTTGCTCAAAGATTTTGCTCATAGTCCCAAAGTTCATTTCCCCTTGCCTCTGCAATCCAAGAGGTGGCCACCACACCTGTCTAGGTCTGGAGCTATGCTCAGCTGGGGAAAAATTTCCTTCTCTGCAAGACCGGTCTCACTGGCTTCATAGTCCTTCAGCTAAACAAGCTCCACAGATGTTAGGGTGGAACGCCAGCGATGTAATAACTGATTGACAATTAGCAGAGATCACAGTCCCGTGCATGCTGCCAGGTCCTCTACCCATGATAGGTTTGTCCCCGTGATGTTTACCAGCTACTGGAGTGTTACTATCCCTGAGGAATCCAGAACCCTGGACAGTGTGGGAGTGGTCACACCAGAAATGTCCAAATGCCCACCATGAACCACGGGCTCTTCCAGCAGCCAGTGTAACATTCTACACTCGTTTAAAAAATAAAAATCCATATTTTAAAAAGTCAATGATGAAAAAGTGTAATCCAGCAGTGTCCAGTGTTCTTGTGTCCATTAAAACAGAGTTCTGTTCAGTCCTCCCACCATGCATAGCACTCCATAGGCTGCTGCTTTCCATACTAGATTCATGGGTCCAGTGAGGAGTCTCTGGATGAACTGGAGGAAAAAACACACTTGAAACTGATCAAATTCTCTTTTCTGGTCTTCTAAGATGCCTTCTAATTGCCCCAAGTTGAAACATCATTGATTTAACCTCGATGCTGCCTATTTCTCATAAATCTGTGCATTAGCTCCCAAAAGCAACATGGAAAAAAAAAAGATGGTGGACCAAACTTCATAGAAATGTGATTTTCTATACAAATATAATTTTTTTTGGCTTTATTTTTTGCTTAGAAAAAAAAGTTAATGTGAAATAAACATTGTAACCCCACATTTATTTACATTTTTTAAATGGAAGCAAATAAATTAGCTTGATATGATTTGTGAGGCATCAGTTACCTAACTAGCTAGATCTTTGGTTTAGTTACACAGCATTACCATAAACACTATCCTAAAAGGTAATTTGGACATCCTTAGAAGATGCCTCCAGCTGCAAGTCCTGCCTGACAAGACGCCTTTTTATTGTGGCTGTGAGGCAACAAGGCAGTAACCTTAATTTCAAATGCAGACAATGTGTCAATTAAATATTGTGTGTGTGCGTCAAAAAAGGTTCCAGTATTATTTTTCCAGTGAACCCTTGAAGAACCCTTGAAGAAGATTTCTTTTTCCTCAGAGTGTGTGTATTAGCTGTGTAAGTGTGAAGTACAAATGCTTAATTCTTAATAATCGTTTTCTTTTCAAGGGTTCATTTGACAATTATTGGTCCCCAGCTTCTACTTGGAACCCTTCCTGATAACATAGAAACACTTTGATCTTGGGTTATATTCATTTTTTTTTCTTTTTTCTAAACACCAGGTCAAAATATTGCATCAAATCTTTCAATAAATATGTCTTTCAAGAAATCTTCAAATAAATGTTTAAGTAAATGATTAAATACAGCATTTGTGATTTATATTTGTATGGATTTATCCATACCTCCATCCAAATATCCATGTCATGCTAATTATTTGTTTTTTTTGGGCACAAAAAAAGTCACAAGAAGCTGCTTAGTGGTTCTGAGCGAAATGGATTTGCAGGAAAGCCTGATTAATTGAGAGAGCTAATTGAAAGACTAACAAATTGTTTAGCCAATCATATTAAGAGAACAATGAAGAATGAGTGACGTACCACAGGAAATAGTTGAAATAACAGAAGCTGCTGCTCATGCAATAGCTTAACCGGTTGGATTAGGGCACAATGAAGAAAGAACTACAGGGTTTGGGTTTTTGGCGGGCTACCCTTGCAGAGTTGATGGGGACAACTGTGTTTGTCTTCTGTGGTATTTCTGCAGCAATTGGGAATGGGAACAGCAGCTATCCAGATCAGGAAGTAAAGGTAGCATTAGCATTTGGGTTAGCTATTGCTGTCTTGGTTCAAAGTTTGGGCCATATCAGTGGAGCCCACCTGAATCCAGCTGTCACACTTGCTATGTTGGTTACCTGCCAGATTAGCATGTGCAGGGCATTGTGGTACATTCTGGCTCAGGTGACTGGGGCTGTGATAGCTAGTGGCATTGTTCTGGGAGTGAGACCATCAGTAGTAGATTCACTTGGGCTGAACAAGGTGAGTAACTAATACTTAATCTGACTAGTGTCACTAGCTGTATCTTCAAGACATTTTGTACAATAGTTCAATTGAATCAAACAATTTGTCTGTGCTGCCTACCCTCCCCCCCCAAAAAAAGTGGTTTGACCTTGAACAGGGTGGGTGTGGCTTTAAGTGCTCCTTCTAACTGCCCCAATTTTTCAATCACCTGGATTATTGAACAAACTAAACCAAGCTTTATAAACCTGTTATGGCAGCAGGGGTTTGGTTGAGGGTTACTTTGTTCAACTGACTCCTCTTCCATCCACTGTTCAACCATACTCTTGCTGTTACATCTGGCTTCATGCTAGCTAAACCCCCCTGCCAATATTATTCCTTTAGCCTCTGTGGTAGTCTTGTTCTAAGTGCAACAGCAGACCCCTGAAATGGCCTGATTAAGGCTTTTGCCTCTCAAAATGCTGGATCATTCTTTGTGAATGGTATGAGGGTTAACTGGCCACTAGTGTTTAAACATCCAGCCCAGAGTGTTGGGCAAGATTTTCTTGTGACTAGCAAAATTCCAGTGGCTAAAACTAACTGTTCATTCTGCAGCTGAATGGTGTCAGTCCAGGACAAGGTTTTGGAATTGAGTTTCTCCTCACAGTCCAACTGGTGCTATGTGTCCTATCAACAGTGGATAAAAGGAGGGATAACATGGCTGGTTCAGCTCCATTTGCATGTGGGCTCTCTGTGGTTCTAGCTCACCTTGTAGGAGTAGGTCTTTGTTTTAGCTCAATGCTAACTTTTGGAAGTCTTCCATTTGAGGAATAGCCGGACACTTCACTGACCTAATCCAATTTGTCTAAACAGGTTAGTTACACTGGATGTGGCATCAACCCTGCTCGATCTTTTGGCCCAGCTCTAGTCTCTGTGGAGTTTGAACACCACTGGGTGAGTGGCCTTGTTACTACAGAACTTGACCATGTGAACTTGGAAATATTTAACACTTGCTTAATGGGATTTCCTTTTTAAATATGGAATGTGGTGCATCTGCCATAAGTTCCTAGAAATGAGCTGTTGCTATACAAATAGCAATGGAATAAGTGCATTAACATAATTGACTTGCAGCTTGACTGTCAGCTGCTGTTTTATAGAAAATCAATACCTGGATTGATCAGAAGAAAAGGCTTAAGATGCCCCTCTCCCTCATCCTGACTAAGATTAAGGCTGAATGAGAACATGTACAGAACCCAACACTTGGTGTGCTCCCTTTCCTTGTTCTTTCTAGGTGTTCTGGGCAGGGCCACTATGTGGTGGTGTTGTAGCTGCACTCCTCTATGACTTCATCCTGTTTCCTAAAGGTTCAGGTTTTGTTGGCTGGCTCAAGGTTTTGTGCCATGGGACTGAAGCGTCAGGTGCAGAGAGTGAACCGCTCCTTGAGGATGGTGTTCCTGCAGCTCAGTGGGACAAATCCTGATGGTGTTTCAATTCCATGTGTGATGTAACTCTACAAATGCATGTATACAATAAAGATGTATGTTTTCTAAATCTTTTTGAAGATGCATGTCTAATCTGTCTCTCTTGAAGTGGCAATTTAACTTTGCTTTTTTCCCCTAAACCTTTCCTAAATTGTTGGGCCCTGTTTCTGTGGGTGGTTGGTAACAAAGCAGTGCACATTGAGCCTAATAAGCAAAGGCTATTACTTGGCTGGTTAGAGGAAGTAGTTGGGGATGCACCTTATCTGAGTGAAATGACTTGCAGTATCTAAATGGTGGTCATGATCGGAGCTGTTGGACTACTCTAAATGCTAAGGAAGGGTGCTTCAATTTCCTTTAGTTAATTGACTCCTTTTGGCAAGGAGGTAAGGTTCCTTACTGTAGCAACACTTTTTTTTTTTTTTTTTTTTTTTTTTAAAAGAGCTGTGCAAGTTTTCATTATACTCACTAGACTATGGTCTCCCTTGGTCTCTATAAATCTGTGTCTCTTTGACTGCATGGCCTTTTCCATTGGCATCAAGGAAAAGTGGTTCAAAAAGGCTGTAGGATGGTGTCAAATCCTGCGTTTAAATGTCTTAAATAAAAGGTCTCGTGTTGACTGTCCTTGTTCCCCCTTGCAGTAAAACAATGCTTGATTGTGAGTGTTATGGTAGTCCTTTTGGTGGCACTGCATCTTTTGGGGAAAATGGAGGTCTCCAGCTAAATTGCTTTCAGTGCGTTTACAGTACATCACCCTCTAACATGCACATGACAACTGCCTTTTACCAGTTTGGATGTCAATAGAGATCTTGCATGTGATGAGATCTTGGTGCCACATGGACTGGTTTGAGTATTTCAGACTGCTGATCTCCCTGGGGTATTCACACAAGTTTCTAGAGTTTACATGGGATAGTGTGGAAAAAACAGAGCAAATGCATTTGTGTGCAGAAACAAATGCCTTGTAGATAAGAGGTCAGAGGAAAATGGCCAGACTTGAGTTTCCCCCAAAACATCATAGCACAAAGATCTTTGTTAAATGGTAGAGTGAGCAGCACAATGAACACTCTCCTAGTTAAGATGCTCTTGGCGTTAAGAGACTTTTGGGAAACCCCCCAGATTGGTTCAAGCTGCCAGGAAGGAAATAGAAGGTGCCACCTTTGTCACATGCGTGCACACGAGCATAGTTAAATTAGTCTTCTGCATTTAACCCGTCTGAAGCGGTGCATACGAAGAGCAGTGGGCAGCCATGCTACAGCAGTTGGAGGTAAGGTGCCTTGCCCAAGGGCACTTCAGCCTAAGGCAACCCCGCGTTAACCTTACCACATATGTCTTTGAACTGTGGGGGAAATCGGTGCATCCAGACGAAACCCACGCAGACACGGGTAGAACATGCGAACTTGACACAGAAAAGCCCCCAGTGGGCTTGAACCCAGAACTTTCTTGCTGTGAGATGAAGGTGCTCACCACTGTGCCACCCAAGTAGTAACTCGTAGCAACTCTTTACAGACATGGTGAGTAGAAAGGCACATTGGGTTCCACTCCTGCAGCCAAGAACAGGAATTATAGAATCAAGAACAAGTTCATATTAAAGTGGTCCATGAGTGCATTATTACAGCCTGAAGTAATGTGGAGCTGAGTAGATAAAGGATGTGATCAGTCACGGTTATTGTTCTGGAATATCTGAATGTGAATGATAAATCATCTGAAACCAATGAAATGTATGAAACCAAAGTGTTTTAAATTCCAAATGTGAAAATACACTGGTAAAGAACAATAAAAACAAATAAAATTAAACCCTTGGGCCCTGACTTTCGGGGGCCCCTGGGCCAGGGGGCCCCAAGCAGTTGCCTGCCTTGCCTGTTTTCCAGCTGCGCGTCTGGTCACGGTTATTCTTCTGGAACATCTGAATGTGAATGATTCAGATCTCAATGCTGTAAGGAACAGGACAGAATGACAAGGTTAAGCACTGTAAATCATCAGTGTCCTCACACACACAGGTAAATATTTATAATTTCTTGTATGATTGCTGAAACTGATTTTGAAAACAGGGCTCATTTTCTCAAAACATTGAACACAGTTCACAAAACCACAGACCCAAAGTGCAAAACTCCATCTATCCTGCAAAATGAAACATTGCATTTAAAACTACATAAGCACTTAACAAAATCAAACTTTTGCACCAAATCAAATGGCACACACTTCATATTACCACATTGTTGTCCAACCAGCTACACCCTTTTTCCTCAATCAAAAGCAATTTTGGCTTTGGTGGGCTTTTCATCATAGTTCTGTATGCAGAGAGAAACTGTTCAATTAGACAGAAATATGTGCAGAATTAAAACATTTTCCTTTTCTCCACAACAAATCAAACATTGAGCAGACACTCTTATCCAGAGCGACATACTAGTGAGCACACACGTGTTCCCAACACCTGGGGAACGGTTAGGGTTAGGTGCTTTGCCGGTCCAGGGAATCGAACCTGTGACCTTTTGGGACCATGGCTGTCTCGCTAACCTTTAGACCGTGGCTGCCCCACACAAATGCACAGCACATCCTCCATTATTGGAAAGATATTCCACTCATTTTTATACAGTGGTGCTTGAAAGTTTGTGAACCCTTTAGAATTTTCTATATTTTTGCATAAATATGACCTAAAACATCAGATTTTCACACAAGTCCTAAAAGTAGATAAAGAGAACCCAGATAAGTGAATGAGACAAAAATATTATACTTGGTCATTTATTTATTGAGGAAAATGATCCAATATTGCATATCTGTAAATGGCAAAAGTATGTGAACCTTGGCTTTCAGTATCTGGTGTGACCCTCTTGTGCAGCAATAACTGCAACGAAACATTTCCGGTCACTGTTGATCAGTCCTGCACACCGGCTTGGAGGAATTTTAGCCCATTACTCCGTACAGAATAGCTTCAACTCCAAGATGTTGGTGGGTTTCCTCACATGAACTGCTCGCTTCAGGTCCTTCCACAACATTTCGATTGGATTAAGGTCAGGACTTTGACTTGGCCATTCCAAAACATTAAATTTATTCTTCTTTAACCATTCTTTGGTAGAATGACTTTTGTGCTTAGGGTCGTTGTCTTGCTGCATGACCCACCTTCTCTTGATATTCAGTTCATGGACAGATGTCCTGACATTTTCCTTTAGAATTCGCTGGTATAATTCAGAATTCATTGTTCCATCAATGATGACAAGCCATCCTGGCCCAGATGCAGCAAAACAGGCCCAAACAATGATACTACCACCACAATGTTTCATAGATGGGATAAGGTTCTTCTGCTGGAATGCAGTGTTTTCCTTTCTCCAAACATAATGCTTCTCATTTAAACCAAAAAGTTCTATTTTGCTCTCATCTGTCCAAAAATTTTTTTCCAACAGCCTTCTGGCTTGTCCACGCGATCTTTAGCAAACTGCAGATGAGCAGCAATGTTATTTTTGGAGAGCAGTGGCTTTCTCCTTGCAACCCTGCCATGCACACCATTGTTGTCCAGTGTTCTCCTGATGGTGGACTCATGAACATTAACATTAGCCAATGTGAGAGAGGCCTTCAGTTGCTTAGAAGTTACCCTGGGGTCCTTTGTGACCTCGCTGACTATTACACGCCTTGCTCTTGGAGTGATCTTTGTCGGTTGACCACTCCTGGGGAGGGTAACAATGGTCTTGAATTTCCTCCATTTGTACACAATCTGTCTGACTGTGGATTGGTGGAGTCCAAACTCTTTAGAGATGGTTTTGTAGCCTTTTCCAGCCTGATGAGCATCAACAACGCTTTTTCTGAGGTCCTCAGAAATCTCCTCTGTTCGTGCCATGATACACTTCCACAAACATGTGTTGTGAAGATCAGACTTTGATAGATCCCTGTTCTTTAAATAAAACAGGGTGCCCACTCACACCTGATTGTCATCCCATTGATTGAAAACACCTGACTCTAATTTAACCTTCAAATTAACTGCTAATCCTAGAGGTTCACATACTTTTGGCACTCACAGATATGTATTGTAATATATATATATTTTTTAATTTAGAAAGAATAATACTTTATTAACAATATCTCTCAATAAATAAAATTATAATATACAAATAAATATATTGAATAAAAACTCTAAAACCCTGTCCAGGGATTAAAATATATACTGTTTACAAAATTGAAATAAATTATTCGATTCGATAATTTTTGACTATGTCCGCATTTTCAAAGTAATTGTTCAATTTCTTAATGGTTCTCGATCCTCTAAGACTTAATACAGCTGATTTGATAAGAATGAGTGACAGTTTGACTCTTAGCCAGTGTAGGACAGTACTGTAATCTTGGTCCTTTTTCCTTGAAACTTTAATCGATAATTCGCTAATGAAACGTTCCGCTTCCCTTCCATTCCCTCCATAGGGGGTAAAAACTAAAGGGGTGAAGGAGCCCTGTTCAATCTGTATAACGCATTGGTTGTATTGACGTTTCTTTTCATTCTCGTTGGTGGAGAATGTTGTTTCTAGTTTCTGGTTCAAGTGGCTCTTAGCAAATGGGTTGAACACCCTTACGTCAAAAAATGCTTGTTGCCCCCTTATCCAGAAGTCTCTTGCACAGACATCTAGCCTGGCTTCATCTGATGAGTTGGCGCTACTATGCAAAGCTTCACCGGTTAGCGTTTCCAGTTGTGGCTCGATTTCAACATCTTGACATACATCGTTGAGTAAATCTGCAAAAAGATCTCTTACTTCATCGTGGCGTCTGTGTATAAAACCGCCTTTCATACATGACATGGCATGGTTGACATCAAAACGTTTACCACAAGCACACGTTGTCGGTAGATACTTTGGAGTCCAATGGTATCTAAGGCAAAGAGCATCATAGAATTCTCTTTTGCTCAAGTTGAGGTTCTCTGATTGTACTGGTGGAGTAGTTAACCAGCTTGAGGCTCCCTTCATCATGTTTAGGTCGTTTGCTCTTAGTTGCTCTTTATTCATCTTTTCACGGACTTGCTGTAAAGTGGCTTTGTGTTGTTCCTCTCTGGCTTTCACAATGTTCTTTCTGGTCTGCTTCAATAGCTCATGATCCATCAGCGCTGTGCTGTCTTGATTCTTGATATTTGTAACTAGTTGGTCAGTTGCTGACCGAGAATTTACATACTCAAAGTCTGCGATATTAGTAAAGATAGGTATTGCTAGACCTCCTTTCTTTACTGGTAAAGACAGCAAGAGTCGTTCTTCAACAGTGCAGATATGACCTTCTGTAATTGCTGGGATAAACATATTGTCTATCACTTCATCTACTTTAGTTAGGTGTTGCTTGATGTTTGAAATTGTTCTGATGTAGTAAGTCAGTTTATGTCTAAAACCACTGGTAAATGCAGCGTAAGCGGCATGTGGTTCAGATCTTGCTATTTTGGACAGAAGTATCAATTGATTACACCACGAGTCTACTAGCCCATCAATGTATTCGGACTGTCCAGCTTCACTACCGACAAATCCTCCGAGACACTGCCTTCCTTCGGTTGTTATCTTGATATCCGTGCCAGCAAAAACTTGATGTACTTCATCTTCTACTTCTGGTTTTACCACCAACCAAGATTTAGACGCCTTGGGGTAGTATCCCAGTTTAGGTCCTAGTGTTAACAAATTATCCCACCATGTTCTAAGGGGGGCTAGATTGCCTGCACCACTCAAATCATCTGCAAATGCAACATGTTTCACACTGTCATTGTCTGATTTAATGACTCCCAGTAAAGGAATAATTCCTATAGCATACACTGGCATTGCAAGGGGATCACCTTGCGTGGTTCCCTCCGATGACAAGATTTCAGTACCACCAAGAACAAACAGGCGAGATGGAGTGCTATAGCAGTTCCTTATGTATGTAGCCATTGGGGGACATAAGTAACGTATATTGTGAAGTAGGACAGCGCGGTTGAGAGAGTTGAAGGCGTTATCTGCATCCACAAGAAGTACTGCATCAGTAGACTGGGCATCAAAAATATCTCTTATTACATGTACAGCAGCTTCACATCCACTTGCCTGACCAGCACATAGTTGTAAATTTCCTGCTGAGCTGATGATGTCCGGCTTTATGACTGATAGAATAGCTTTACCCACAATCCTCCGCAGCACTTCTCCAACACCTATAGGTCTGACTCCTGGGTTCTTGTCCAAAGGTATCAGTCGGCAAGCTAGATATGCTTCAAGATTAGTACAGCTCCTGTTATCTTCCATTGTAGTTTCAATTTCTATCGTGCTGACTTTTTGTGCAAAGGTGGCAAGTGCACATCTAAGATCTCGGCCAGCAGTTGCAAAGTTCTTTGAGACGAGTATCCTCCTCCATCCATCAGCATCTAGACCCGAAGGTCCACTTGACCCTTTTGTTTTTAGTGCTGCATTCATGATAGTAAATTCTGTTATGTTTTGAAACATAACAGGGTCAACGAATGGTATTGGACCATTTATCAGCACAGATGTTTCCGCTTCAGTAGCGTCTGGGTGTTTTCGTATTAACTCATCTATTGTGGTTTGGGATAATGGCAAAACGCCCCTACTGTTCTGTTGTTCGAGAAGTTTTAATGCAGCATTAATCTTTCCTTCAAACACAAGTTTGGCAATGGTTTTTGCCAAACGTTCCTCCTTAAGGCTATTCGATGTTGGGGAGCGTACTTTATCTTGAATTGTATGGGCCTCTCAAATTAAAGCAGCTAAATCCCCACATTCCCATTGTGCTAGACGTCTTAATAAGCATTGAGAATGTTCCTTTGATGTTGATTTGAATGATGTTTTTTGCAGAAGTAGTGGAGGCATGACCATTAACACTTTGAAAGCAATATCTCTAAAGTAAACAGAGTCATTATTCCAATATTCAATCCATTTAGTGATTTCTATGATGAATTTCTTTCCTGCAGCTCCACTCAGTAACATAAATAAATTACGTCTCCAGTAAACAATCTCGTTGTATATTTCATCAATTACAGAATATAGGTCTTCTTTAGTCAAAGAACCCCAAATTTGTGTAGCTGGTTGACTACACACAAATGAGCTAGCATTGTTATTTAAATCATTTAGTGTTCGATTCCAGCCGTTTTCTACATGTACTTAGATGAATGTTTTTACCGTGATTGGTAACAAATGTTCGTGGACAAAGATCACATTTGAAGTAAGCTGGAGGTTGTGTTTGGATTAGATTTGGCTCCTCTTCGTGTCGTTGATGATCCATCTTTCATCGTCGAAAACTGTTTCACTTCACTTCTTTAATGCACAAAACTTTAACCAAAGCATTGATCCACATTTAAGATTATCCGGAGTATAAAAATATTTGCAACTTGATGCTTTTTTCCAACCATAAAACTTAAATTTGTCGACTAGCTTTGGAGGCCATTTTGTGCCGCGCCCAAAAAAATTGTAATATTGAATCATTTTCCTCAATAAATAAATGACCAAGTATAATATTTTTGTCTCATTTGTTTAACTGGGTTCTTTTTATCTACTTTTAGGACTTGTGTGAAAATCTGATGTTGTTTTAGGTCATATTTATGCAGAAATATAGAAAATTCTAAATGGTTCACAAACTTTCAAGCACCACTGTAGAGATTCACTTGCACGGATTCGTGATCATTCTTGTCACCAAACTCCAGGAAATACTCAGGCATGGGGCGAGCATTAACGGGCGGAAATTTATTGTGAATACCTGTTTCTTGACTTGGCTACCGTTGGATATAATCTGTCAACATTTTATGCGAGAAAAGTGACTTTTATTTTATGAACCGGGTATCTATCCAGCCGCCATGGCAGTCACTGAATGGGTTGAATTTCTCTGAGACTGTGTTCCATTTGTGTTCTCGTACCTGTGTGCAGATTGTATAGACACACAGAAACGAAATTATAAGGGTGCCAAAATTAATGGGGTTTGTAAACTGTATTAGAAAAAATAAATCTGTCATGAGTCTCGCTTGAACCATGATAAAAAGTCTCCGCAAGGAGGAAACTTGATGATGGAAATTACCGAGCAGTGTTCTTAGGAAAAGTGATCGGTTACTCATTTCCCAGTGCCCTTTGCACGGTGCAGTCCACTGCACAGTTATTGTTGTTGTTGTTGTCCCTTTCCTGAGAGATAAATTTGAAGGCTGGGACTGAATGTTCACTGACTTTTATTCCGTCAACCGGTCTTTGTCAAGACTTCAAGAAAAGTGACTTTTATTTAATAAACCAGGCATCGATCCAACTGCCATGGCAGCAGCTGAAAGGGCTGGATTTCTCTGAGAATGTATTCCATTCGTGTTCTCCTTTAACATGTTGTGGGTTATTTCTGCTGAAATGCCAAAAATGCCTTGAAAAAATGAAACACTTGATATTCCACTTACATTGTGCGTGCTCTGCATTGTAATGTAATGCTCTCGATATCATTGACACTGTGTGTAATTATAAGGCTAATGGCATATGTTCTCCAATAAATTGACAGTATAGATTGGGCTCCTATCTTTGGCCTCCTCTGTTGCTTCCATGCTTTCTACGGTGAAAATGACAAAAACCTATGAGAGGTCAGCAGACTGATCTGCTTTTTTTTCTAATGCCATAATAAGCTTTTTGACAGACAATGTGATTAATCTTCCAGAAAAATATCATAGAAAAATCTAGGTAACTGACCATTCATGATGGCTGCATGACCGCCTACAAAAATGCTGTCGGGAGGGGCCTTGTGTTCCTTGAACACATTCCTAGTTTTGAATGCAGTGCTTCATTTTGCAGGATATATAAGGAGTTCTGCACTTTGTGTGTGGTTTTGTGAACTGTGTAAAGTCAAATATCAAATGTCTTCATTTAAAATTCAGAACTGAAAATAATTTCATGCAAACAAACAAGGGCGGCCCAAATATTTCCTTTTGGTAACTGAAAGCAAGATTAGGGTGAGGGGTTCAAGAGATTCAGTGTGTGCATGTGTGTGTATAGAAACAGTCAGTAACTCACTGTAATTTCTCCAGTGTGCAGTGTAGATCCTTCAGTAGATCAGAGAGCAGCTTTACTCCTGACTCTCCTGGATTATTGGAGTTCAGATTCAGTTCTCTCAGGGGTGATGAGGGTTTTGACCTCAGAGCTGAAACCAGAGCAGCAAAACCTTCACCTGTAACACTGCAGTTTGACAACCTACAGAGAAAAACATCTCACAGTTACAGCATAAATCATTCAGCTTTACTACACAACACACACAATCTTTACATACAGTACACTGTCTGTCTGTGTGTGTATACACCTCAGTTTCTCCAGTGTACAGTGTGGATTCTCCAGTCCAGCAGAGAGCAGCGCTACTCCTGAATCCTGTAGGTAAATTCCACTCAGGTTCAGTTCTCTCAGACTGGGGGAATTTGAGCTGAGAACTGAGGAGAGAACTCTACAGTTTTCCTCTGTCAGATTACAGTCCCATCGCTGCCAACATTCCGAAATTGTAAATAGTAATACAAGGTTGGGTACTGAGTCTTGGTGGGGGCTTTGCCCCCCCCAAAGCTTTCTAGCAAAACTAACCTGAAAAATCACACTAAAACAAAATAGTTTGACAAAATTTATTCTACAAACTAAATCATCATCTTACATTAATTTGCAAAGTTCTTTTCAACAATGTATGAAAATAGTCAGTGAATCAGGCAAAAACTTCAAACAATGCAATTGGCACATATAACTTTTGACAAAGTACACATTAGAGAAATAGACTAGAGCTTACTCAGTCAACAGTTGATGTCAGCTAGGGGAATGTTGTGTTCAATGAAAAAAGACGTGAACAAACATTCGGCCCGGATTGTTGGCAATTCATTCGAAGTGGCCACCCATTTCGTTAGTTTTGCAGTCTTTGAAATATTGTCCGTGCTTTCCTTGTAAAGGGAGGTTTTCACATGTGTTACGATATCAGAACGCCCGCAATGACTGATAGAAATGTCTCACCGACATGGAGCACAAAACGCGTAGTGATCACCCTTACTTGACTTAGAAATGAAGGGAAACTCCTCTCGGTACGAATCCTTGAAGCGCTGGCCCTTCCCCTTAGCCATGCTTTCTTTAGAGATTAGTACTACGCTACATCTTCATAACAAAAGCTTGAAACGCCATGCTTTGTTCAGAAACTTCGTGAACAAAGGCCAGACGATAGCGTGCCATGGATGATCTAATAGCATCATTGATTGGCTGAGAGAACAAGCAATAGCCAATGAAATTTGGCGTAGTATCTGCCGCTTGGAATGAAGCGGTGTTTTATCAAATACGAATCCCACCGGTGATAGACTTTGAAAATGACCCATGAAAATTGGCAAAATCGTATTTTATTGTAGTAAATTCATATTTTCGTAATCAAAACGACAAATCGTAATAAATACGATTTATTCGTAGTAGTTGGCAGCTATGCAGTCCCACAGACTGGAATAGAAATGATGAAATATCAGATCATTGATCTCAAACATAGCCAAAATACAGCTAAACATTAGCATGTAACAGAAATGTGTGTGTTCCTCTCACACACACAAATCAGAGGACAGCATGCTACATCAGCACATTTACAGGAGCAGCAACATCTTTCTTATTTATTAAGACATTTTTTTTTAGAACACCATGAGCTTATATACATATTAGCTCTGCCTCTTCCTCACAACCTACTTTATTCAGCTCCTGGTCTAAGCACTGGTCCTCTCCTGCTTGGGCAACTGAAACTCTCTCCTCGCCGGCCTCCCAGCATCTGCCACCAGACCCATTCAGCTCATCCAGAATGCTGCAGCCTGCCTGGTCTCCAACCTGCCTCGTTCCTCTCACACTACCCCTCTGCTTGCTACCCTTCACTGGCTGCCTGTCACAGCTCACGTCAAATTTAAGAAGTTGGTGCAAGCTTCCCAGGCAGTCAACGGGTCAGGTCCAGCATATCTCCAGAGTCTGATCTGACACAACACACCAACCAGATCCCTATGCTCTGCTGCTACTGGTCATCTGGCCCCTCCTCCTTTCTGCTCCTGCCCAGCCGACTCAAGACTGCTGCCTGTCCCAGCTCCCCATTGGTGGAATGACCTTCCCATTGAGGTCAGAACTGCTGACTCCCTGACCACCTTCAAGTGCAGACTGAAGACCCACCTCTTCAGGCTGGATGTCTCCCCTGCTTCCCTGCCTACTTTATAATCACGTAGCTGTCTTAGCAGTCTTGACCAACCCAGGCTGTGTACTGTCTAGCCTGGTCAAGATGACTTAGTCTTTGGGGTTTTTATTTTTCTCCATTTACAGTGTTTTGCAAAAATCAAGACACTGGGGTTAACACCATTTGATTTGCACAACATGCCTACCACTTTAAAGTGCTGATGACACGTTTTTGACATCTTTGGCGATGTTTTATAACATAAAAAGTAATTCCCGATGATCCATATATTAATTCACGAAGGCGCCTATTTTACAAGTTATGATAAAAAACGTGGCTATTTGGGCAAATTTGACAGGGCTCCAGCACCCAGGAGATGAAGGAGGAGGAGGAGGAGCTATATGATGTCAGCGAAAGAACCTTCCTCCTAACTTACCAGTTTGTTGTTGATGGGACAGGTGTTCAGTTTGTCATTATTAGTATTACTATTATACATACATATATATATATATATATATATATATATATATATATATATATATATATATATATATATATATATAATTATGCCTTTGCGTTGTGTTGCCGGCTTTTGCTCCAAAACCCACAAGGATGGGGTAAGTTTATTCAAGTTTCCCAGAGATCCCGAGCTGCATGCGAAGTGGGTGAAGCAAGTCAGGCACACTCGTGACAAGTGGGAGCCCTCACCAACATCCGTCCTGTGCTCTGAACACTTCGATTTGGATTGTTTTGACACCCTTCCCAGCTTAAAAGAATCTCTTGGGTGTTCAGTTCAGCACAAACGTGTGTGACTACCATCAGCAGTGCCGACACAGTGTTGCCAGACTGGGAGGTTTCCCACCCAGTTGGGCAGTTTCAAGTGCATTTTGGTGGGTTTTGAACATATTTTGGGCTGGAAAACGTCAGCAGTATGTGTTGCCAGATACTGCTGAAGTTTTCCAGCCCAAAATATGTTCAAAACCTACCAAAATGTACTTGAAACCACCCAACTGGGAGTGAAACCGCCCAATCTGGCAACACTGCCAGTATTCCGGAGGGGGTCTACTAGCAGCTATGCCGGATCCAAAGACAGTCCTCCTGTCAGAACATGTGTGTCATGGTCCTACCTGTGGACTTCTCTCTTCAGGTAACATCTCCACTCAGCATTACTGGCCATGCCCGCACTCACTTCCTCTTATTAACTTTCAGTGACTGTCATTGGCTGTTCCCGATCACCTGCTTCCCACTGGGTGTATTTAAGCTGCAGTTCTCCCTAGCCTCAGTGTCAGATCGTCTGCAACTCTCAGCCTGATAACCTGCTCTGTGTTCCTACTACTCTGACTCCTGATATTGTGCTGTTCCACTTGACTCTGTCTGCTCTCCAGCCCCGGTAACCTGATCTGCCTTCTGTCCTGTTGACTCTGCCTCTTGCCTGCCCCTCTTGTACCTTTGCCTGTTCTCCAGCTCGCTCAGCCCTGCTGCTAGCCTGCAGCCACAGCTCTCTGACTACGCCAGATCCCGTCAGGTCTCAGAAGCTAAGCAGGGTCGGGCCTGGTCTGTACTTGGATGGGAGATGTCACCACCAGCCATCCCTGCCTCTCAGTTCTCCTGCCACTGGACTTTGCCTACGCACATTCTTCCAACTCCCCTTTCCCCTATTATTAATAAACTGTGGTTTGAGCATGTTTGATCTCCTCTCCTGTTCTGTCTGTTCTGTGACAGAACGATCTGACCACAACATGGAGTCAGTGCCTGAACCCTCTGCCCTAGACCGGTTGCAGTGCATTGAAGAAGATGTCAGTCGCATGTCTGCTGACATTGCAGCCCTGATCCAGCTTGGGCAACAGCTCCAGCAACTGCAACAATGACTGGACCAAGCACTCCAGCTGCTCACCGCCCAACCACCACAGTCCCTCGTTGCATCAGCCCCTGTCATACCCACCGCTGACGTGCCAGCTCTGGGAGGTGCTCCTGCTACACTCGAGGCCCCGGAACCCAAGGTCGGCAGTTTTGACGTTTTGACGGTGACCCATCCCAAGTCTGTGCCTTCCTGACCAGTTGCCGGTTGCTGTTCGACCTGCAGCCCAGAACCTTCGCGTCGGAGGCAGCGAAGGTGGCCTTCATCATCACTTGTCTGACTGGCCGCGCCCGCCTGTGGGGGACTGCTGAGTATGAACGCCGGACACCGGCGTGTGCCTCCTTCACCTTGTTTTCAGCGGAAATGACTAAGGTCTTCGACCTGGGCTCATCGTCAGTAGAGGCTTCCGGAGGACTGATGAGTATTCGCCAAGGCAGACAAACAGTGGCTGACTACTCGATTGATTTCCAGACCTTGGCCCGGCGCAGCAAGTGGGGCACGCAGGCGCTGGTGGACGCCTTTCTGCACAGCCTGGCTGACTACATTAAGGACAAATTGGTCTCGCACGAACAACCATCGACACTCGATGAGGCCATTGCCCTGGCCATCCGCATTGACCGTCGGGTCCAGACCCGTCGACGAGAGAGGGCCCGCCAGACTCAGTCAGTCACCAGCGCACGGAGTAACCCAGCCCCTTCTACATCTCCTGCTGCTTCTCCGCCGAGCCTTCTGGACCAGGCAGAGCCCATGGAGATCGGCCGTGCTTCCCTCAGCCCGGCAGAGCGCCAGCGTCGGATCACCTCCAATCTGTGCCTGTACTGTGGGGGTGACGGTCACTGTGCTGCCTCTTGCCCAGTAAAAGCGACGAGCTCACTGGCCATTGGAGGGGTCTGGCTGGGCTCAATGATCATCCAGCCCTCCACCAGCCAGAAACCTATGCTCCAAGTTTGTCTTCGTCTGTTGGATTCCACCCACACCCTGACCGCCCTGGTCGACTCTGGCGCCGAGGCTAACATCATGGACACCGAGCTTGCGCGCCAGTTGGGTCTGCAAAGCCTTCACTTATCCTCTCCCGTTCCAGCCAGGGCACTGGATGGCCATCTTCTTGGCACCATCACCCGCCTCACTGCCCCTGTCCCGATGACTCTGTCAGGCAACCACCACGAAACCATCCAGTTTCACCTGCTCCATTCCCCCGACCAACCTCTCATCCTGGGCTATCCATGGCTCCGCCAACACAGTCCTCACCTCGACTGGGCCACTGGCGCGATAAGAGAATGGGGCAAGGACTGCCACCGGACCTGCTTACGGGCCGCCACTCTAACCCCCCGTACTCCACCTGCCAGCTCTGCCCCCTCCAAGGACCTGCCCCTCCAGGTGGAGTCTCGTAAGCTAGCACCTCGGTTCGTCGGACCATTCCCTGTCCAGAGGATAATCAGCCAGTCTGCTGTCCGGCTCCGACTGCCCAAGTCCATGAGAGTGCACCCCACCTTCCACGTCTCTAAGATCAAGCCAGTACACGAGAGCCCGCTGGTCCCAGCTGCACCTCCTCCTCCTCCTCCTCGTCTCATCGACGGTGGTCCGGTCTACTCCATCCGACGGGGCCGACATAAGGGTCCTCACCATGTGGATCTACTCCCGGACCCTGACCCTGCTCCAACGCCTGAGCCTGACACCGAACCGAATCCTGGGTGGGGGTCCTGGGATGATGATTCTTCTGACGGTGAAGAGGGTGTGGAGGCTATGGACACTGACCGGTCTGAGGAGTTCTAACCCTCCACCGGTATTCCCCCTCCTCCCGTCCGTCTTTGGTGATCTGTGGCTAGGGACTTCTGGGGCCGTCCCTTGAGGGGGGGGGGGGGGTTCTGTCATGGTCCTACCTGTGGACTTCTCTCTTCAGGTAACATTTCCACTCAGCATTACCAGCCACGCCCGCACTCACCTCCTCTTATTAACTTTCAGTGACTGTCATTGGCTGTTGCCGATCACCTGCTTCCCCCTGGGTGTATTTAAGCTACAGTTCTCCCTAGCCTCAGTGTCAGATCGTCTGCAACTCTCAGCCTGATAACCTGCTCTGTGTTCCTACTACTCTGACTCCTGATATTGTGCTGTTCCGTTTGACTCTGTCTGCTCTCCAGCCCCAGTAACTTGATCTGCCTTCTGTCCTGTTGACTCTGCCTCTTGCCTGCCCCTCTTGTACCTTCGCCTGTTCTCCAGCTCGCTCAGCCCTGCTGCTAGCCTGCAGCTATAGCTCTCTGACTACGCAAGATCCCGTCAGGTCTCAGAAGCTAAGCAGGGTCGGGCCTGGTCTGTACTCAGATGGGAGACCTCAGACGTCACCACCAGCCATCCCTGCCTCTTAGTTCTCCTGCCACTGGACTTTGCCTACACACATTCTTCCAACTCCCCTTTCCCCTATTATTAATGAACTGTGGTTTGAGTGCATTTGATCTCCTCTCCTGTCTGTTCCATGACAATGTGTTGTGAAATGACATAAGATAAAGGTACGTAGAGCTATAGATTCTACATGATAATCATAAAGTTGGCGTGATATCAGTCATGTATTTGCTTGTGAAAGCTTGCGGCTTTCATGTAACTGCCACCTAGCAATGAGAGGCAAAGGGTAAAGAGGGTAGGCTATCATAGATTCTATTCGGAAGAGATCAACACAATTATAGACTCCCAGAAGAGGAAGAGCTAGCACTAGAGAGTTCACCAGCATTTTCATGTGCCATTTCCATTGAGTAGAACCAGAGTAGAACAGCCAGTGAACCGCAGCGTGTTCTTCCGCTGAGGTCACAACATGGCCACGAGCCACGGACCCAGTTTTCTTGCGCTGTGCAATTAAAAGTTGGATATTCGCCTAACAACAGCTTCTTTTCACGTAATTATAACAGAAATCTAACATGTTTGCCATGTTGTATATTTTATTTAAGAAATTGCATAGAGTCATGTTCATGTCATCAGCCCTTTAAAAGTGCAATTTTTTTTTTTACTTTTTTAATTTTTTTTAATTGTGACACAAGCAATAATTAAAATGTCTGTGAAGGTTCTCAGTCATCCAGGTCATCGTAATCCATAGGTGCTAAGGAAGGCAGCTGATCTTGCTTGAAATCTTTGAAGACATTTCACCTCTCATCCAAAAGGCATTATCATTTCTGTCTGACTAGTGGGGAGTTTTAGGTACTTATCCTCTAGTGGAACAAAAGCAACCCTAAGGAGAGTCATTGGGGTCACATGGGTCATTGACCCTCTCAGCCATCCTGTAGGTTGTTAGGGTCACAGGAGGCTGAGAGTGAACGGCGTTAACAGCCTAGAGGGTCAGTAGGGTGATCTGTGGGTCATTGGCTTTCTCTGCCATCAGAGAAATCCTACCCTTTAAGGATTTTAAGCAAGTCCAGTTGCCTTCTTCAGCACCTGCAGATTAGAAATAATTAAGATTAAAAAAAAAACCAGAAATCTGGAGTGTGCATAGGTACTCAACCGCCCCCCCCCCCCCCCCCAAGTCAATACTGTGGAGAGCCACCTTTCACAACAATTACAGCTGCAAGTCTCTTGGGGTATGTCTCTATTAGCTTAGCACATCTAGCCAATGGGATTTTTGCCCATTCCTCAAGGCAAAACTGCTCCAACTCCTTCAAGTTAGATGGGTTACGTTGGTGTACAGCAATCTTCAGGTTCTGCCACAGATTCTCAATTAGATTGAGGTCTGGGCTTTGATTAGGCCATTCCAAGACATTTAAATATTTCCCTTTAAACCAGTCCAGTGTAGCTTTAGCAGTATGTTCCGGGTCATTGTCCTGCTGGAGCGTGAACCTTCATCCCAGTCTCAAACCTTCTTTTATATGTTTGAGAATCTTCTTTCATATGTTTGGGGAGTCTGCCACATGCTGTTGGGCAAACTCCGAATGTGTTTTCTTCAGCAATTACTTTTTTCTGGCCACTCTTCCATAAAGCCCCACTCTGTGGAGTGCATGGCTTAAAGTGGTCCTATGGACAGATACTCCTATCTCCGCTTTGGATCATTGCAGCTCCTTCAGTGTTACCTTTGGTGTCTTTATTGCAACTCTGATTAATGTGCTCCATGGAATATTCAAAGTTTGGGATTTTTTTTTAATAACCCATCCCTGATCCATACTACTTCATCATTTTGTCTCTCATATATTTGGAGTGCTCCTTAGTTTTCATGTTGCTTGCTTAGTCGTGTTGCAGAGTCAGGGTCCTTCCAGAACAGGTTGAGTTATACAGACATCATGTGACACTTTGTTTGCACACAGATGGATCTTAATCAACTAATTATATGACATCTGAAGTGAATTGTCTGGACCAGCTCTTATTTAGGGGCTTCATATGAAAGGGGGTCACAATAAAACAACAATTTTCATCTTTAAAGTGGTAGGCATGTTGTGTAAATCAAATCGTGCTAACCCTCCAAAAATCCATTTTAATTCCATCTTGTAATGCCACAAAACAGGCCAAAAACAAAGGGCGATGAATACTTTTGCAAGATACTGTATATTGGGATTTTAGAGAAACATATTCATCAAGGTGGCGGCACGGTGGTGTAGTGGTTAGCGCTGTCGCCTCACAGCAAGAAGGTCCTGGGTTCGAGCCCCGGGGCCGGCGAGGGCCTTTCTGTGCGGAGTTTGCATGTTCTCCCCATGTCCGCGTGGGTTTCCTCCGGGTGCTCCGGTTTACCCCACAGTCCAAAGACATGCAGGTTAGGTTAACTGGTGACTCTAAATTGACCGTAGGTGTGAATGTGAGTGTGAATGGTTGTCTGTGTCTATGTGTCAGCCCTGTGATGACCTGGCGACTTGTCCAGGGTGTACCCTGCCTTTCGCCCGTAGTCAGCTGGGATAGGCTCCAGCTTGCCTGCGACCCTGTAGAAGGATAAAGCGGCTAGAGATAATGAGATGAGATGATATTCATCAAGGCAATGTCTCTTCCTGGGAAGACCATGCGTATTTCAGCAGGACAATGCCAGGTCTCATTCTGCATGGGCTACAACAGTATGGCTTTGTAGGCACAGAGTGTATGTGCTTGACTGGCTTGCTACCAGTCCAGTTCTGTCTCCTATTGAAAATATATGGTGCATCATGAAGAGGAGAATCAGACAACCGCAACCACAATCTTTTGAGCAGCTGTATGAAGCAAAAATGGACAAAAATTCCAATTACAAAACTGCAACAATTAGTACCCTCAGGCCCCATACGACTGAAAAGTATTTTTAAAAAGAAAGGTGATGTAACACCTGTGTCTGTGTCACCATTTTTTTTTTAGTGTGTTCCAGGCATCAAATTTTAACTTTGTTTATATTTCCAAAATACAGGTAAGTTGGCCAGTAAATGTATTGAAAATCTTTTCTTTGTATGCTTTTCTCAGTTAAATAAAGGTTCACGTGAATAAACAAATGACAGATTTTTGTTATTATTGCATGTTTGAAAATATCCCAACTTTTCTGGAAATTGGGTTAGTATAAAAGCATGAAAAATGTTTTCCCTCTGTGAACAAAACAGACACTCTTGTGTGACCTCAGGGTTTAAAATGGAGATAAAAGAATTTACAGAGACAATATCATGCAAACTCCTCCACAGGAGGTCAGCAACTTTTTTGGTCACTGGTGGTTTGCACAGTGCCCTCCATTCTGGTTTGATATTATCATTAAGACTAAGTACATTTTGCCATGGGGTGTCCACCCTTTCACTCAGGTTTACCTTGAAATAATCGTAATTTCTTAACTTGCATAGCGCAATTTACGTACAATGATCAAAAGCACTTTACAATGTCAAAAATATAGATCAGTACAACCAATAATCCAAAAATACAATAGCTAAAATATAATTAATCATACAATAAAAGATACATTGAAATAAAATAAAGTAGTACCACCAGAAATAATAAAATTCATAATAAAAATCAAAATGCAGCCATAAACAAATGTGTCTTCAACTTACATTTAAAAACACAAAGTGATTATTTTCACAGAGACAGGGAGGAATGCTGTTCCATAAAGTTGGAGGACCTTCTAACATTGAACTATTATTAGATCGTAAACAGTATGAGCTCTTTTGCTTCATACTAATTAGATCATTGACGTATGATGGAGCCAGTCCATGAATAGCTTTAAGAGTAAGAAAAAAAATCTTGAAAGAAATTATATGCATAACAGGCAGCCAGTGAAATTCATAAAGTGCCGTAGTTATGTGAGAATACTCGGGTATGTCCATGATCAATCTTGCAGCAGCATTCTGTACATGCTGTAACTTAGTGATCTGTACATGAGGAAGTCCACACATTAAACTATTACAGTAATCAAGACGAGACGTAATAAAAGCATGGACAAGTGTACATAGACTTTCCCAAGACAAATACTTCTTAATTCTCTTAATATTATGCAAATAAAAAATAAATGCACTGCCACATGCCTTTGTAATATGCATTGACATAGACATTTTATCATCAAAACAGACACCTAAATTCCAGGCACTGGTAACAGGACTAATATGATTATCACCGACACACAAACTACAATTCAGATCTATCTTACTAAGATAGTACGTAGACCCAATCAGTAACACTTCAGTTTTGTCATCATTTAATAAGAGCCTGTCACTAGTCATCGACCTACGAATATCTGCAATACATACTCCCATTGCCCTCATTGCAGCATCTTGATTTATCTCACCATCTGGCTTAAAACTTAGGTAAATCTGAATATCATCTGCAAAGCAATGGACTACCAGGAGATGTTTCTCTATAACATCAAATAGCCTTGACATGTAGACAATAAACAGAAGAGGTCCCAAACAGGAACCCTGAAGCACCCCACATGCAAGGCTAAAATATCTAGAGAGTATTCCCTGAATGGAAATCCGCTGAATTCTGTTTGACAAATATGCATTGAACCACCTTGTTAAGAAGATTTAACAGGCAAAAGACTGCAGTTCTGCTTGGTAACTGCCAGCCCCTGCCCCGCTGCCTCATTGGGCAGGAATCCAGTGTAGAGAAAGACGCACGTTGGCTGTAAGTGTGTCTTGCAACCTGAAAAAACGTAAGCGCCCGTAGAGTTTGTTTGACATGGTGAAGAACCTCTGTGGCCAGTCTACGGCTCAAAAATCAGCACGTCACGTGTGCCCTCCGTGCATTTCTTGTGTTTTTTGCATGTAGACCGGCCGTCGGAGCACATACAGCCGGTTGTGACCTAGGCTTAACTGGACCAGCCCCTGCGCCACTGCCTCATTGGGCAGGAATCCAGCGTAGACCATCCCACAAGAAGTCCACTACCTGAGCCTGGGGTTTTGCTCAAAGATTTTGCTCATAGTCCCAAAGTTCATTTCCCCTTGCCTCTGCAATCCAAGAGGTGGCCACCACACCTGTCTAGGTCTGGAGCTATGCTCAGCTGGGGAAAATGTTCCTTCTCTGCAAGACCGGTCTCACTGGCTTCATCTTCCTTCAGCTGTGCAAGCTCCTCAGATGTTAGGGTGGACCTCCAGCGATGTAATAACTGATTGACAATTAGCAGAGGTCACAGTCCCGTGCATGCTGCCAGGTCCTCAACCCATGATAGGTTTGTCCCCATGATGTTTAACAGCTAGTGGAGTGTTACTATCCCTGAGGAATCCAGAACCCTGGACAGTGTGGGAGTGGTCACACCAGAAATGTCCAAATACCCACTATGAACCACGGGCTCTTCCAGCAGCCAGTATAACATTCTACACTCGTTTAAAACATAAAAATCCATATTTTAAAAAGTCAATGATGAAAAAGTGTAATCCAGCAATGTCCAGTGTTCTTGTGTCCATTATAACAGAGTTCTCTTCAGCCCGAGTCCTCCCACCATGCATAGCACTCCATAGGCTGCTGCTTTCCATACTAGATTCATGGGTCCAGTGAGGAGTCTCTGGATGAACTGGAGGAAAAAACACACTTGAAACTGATCAAATTCTCTTTTCTGGCCTTCTAAGATGCCTTCTAATTGCCCCCAGTTGAAACATCATTGATTCAACCTCGATGCTGCCTATTTCCCCTAAATCTGTGCATTAGCTCCCAAAAGCAACATTGAAAAAAAAAAGATGGTGGACCAAACTTCATAGAAACGTGATTTTGTATACAAATATAATTTTTTTGGCTTTGTTTATTGCTTAGAAAAAAAAGTTAATGTGAAATAAACATTGTGACCCCACATTTATTTACATTTTTTAAATGGAAGCAAATAAATTAGCTTGGTATGATTTGTTAGGCATCAGTTACCTAACTAGCTACCGGTAGATCTTTGGTTTAGTTACACAGCATGACCATAAATGCTATCCTAAAAGCTCATTTGGACATCCTTAGAAAATGCCTCCAGCTGAAAGTCCTGCCTGACAAGACGCCTTTTTATAGTGGGTGTGAGGCAACAAGGCAGTAACCTTAATTTCAAATGCAGACAATGTGTCAAAGAAATATTGTGTATGTGTGCGTCAGAAAAAGGTTCCAGTATTATTTTTCCAGTGAACCCTTGAAGAACCCTTGAAGAAGATTTCTTTTTCCTCAGAGTGTTTGTATTAGCTGTGTAAGTGTGAAGTACAAATGCTTAATTCTTAATAATCGTTTTCTTTTCAAGGGTTCATTTGACAGTGACTGGTCCCCAGCTTCTACTTGGAACCCTTCCTGATAACAAAGAAACACTTTGATCTTGGGTTATATTCGTTTTTTTTTTTTCTTTTTTCTAAGCACCAGGTCAAAATATTGCATCAAATCCTTCAATAAATATGTCTTTCAAGAAATTTTAAAATAAATGTTTAAATAAATGATTAAATACAGCATTTGTGATTTATATTTGTATGGATTTATCCATACCTCCATCCAAATATCCATGTCATGCTAATTATTTGCTTATTTTGGGCACAAAAAAAAGTCTCAAGAAGCTGCTTAGTGATTCTGAGCGAAATGGATTTGCAGGAAAGCCTGATTAATTGAGAGAGCTAATTGAAAGACTAACAAATTGTTTAGCCAATCATATTGGGAGACCAATGAAGAATGAGTGACGTACCACAGGAAATAGTTGAAATAGCAGAAGCTGCTGCTTCTCTAATAGCTTAGCTAGTTGGATTAGTGCACAATGAAGAAAGAACTACAGGGTTTGGGTTTTTGGCGGGCTACCCTTGCAGAGTTGATAGGGACAACTGTGTTTGTCTTTTGTGGCATTTCTGCAGCAATTGGGAATGGGAATAGCAGCTATCCAGATCAGGAAGTAAAGGTAGCATTAGCATTTGGGCTAGCCATTGCTGTCTTAGTTCAAAGTTTGGGCCATATCAGTGGAGCCCACCTGAATCCAGCTGTCACACTTGCTATGTTGGTTAGCTGCCAGATTAGCATGTGCAGGGCATTGTGGTACATTCTGGCTCAGGTGACTGGGGCTGTGATTGCTAGTGGCATTGTTCTGGGAGTGAGACCATCAGTAGTAGATTCACTTGGGCTGAACAAGGTGAGTAACTCTACTTAATCTGACTAGTGTTACTAGCTGTAACTTTGACACTGTACAATAGTTCAATTAAATCAAATAGTAATTTCTGTGCTGCCCCCCCCCCCCCCCAAAAAAAAAAAGTGCCGTGACCTTGGACAGGGTGGGTGTGGCTTTAAGTGCTCCTTCTAACTGCCCGAATTTTTCAATCACCTGGATTATAGAACAAACCAAGCTTTATAAACCTGTTATGGCAGCAGGGGTTTGGTTGAGGGTTACTTTGTTCAACTGACTCCTCTTCCATCCACCGTTTAACCATACTCTTGCTGTCACATCTGGCTTCATGCTAGCTAAGCCCCCCTGCCAATATTATTCCTTTAGCCTCTGTGGTAGTCTTGTTCTAAGTGCAACAGCAGACCACTGAAATGGCCTGATTAAGGTTTTTGCCTCTCTCAAAATGCTGGATCATTCTTTGTGAAATGGTATGAGGGTTAACTGGCCACTAGTGTTTAAACATCCAGCCGAGAGTGTTGGGTGAGATTTTTCTTGTGACTAGCAAAATCCCAGTGGTTAAAACTAACTGTTCATTCTGCAGCTGAATGGTGTCAGTCCAGGACAAGGCTTTGGAATTGAGTTTCTCCTCACACTCCAACTGGTGCTATGTGTCCTAGCAACAGTGGATAAAAGGAGGGACAACATGGCTGGTTCAGCTCCATTTGCATGTGGGCCCTCTGTGGTTTTGGCTCACCTTGTAGGAGTAGGTCTTTGTTTTAGCTCAAAATGCTAATTTTTGGGAGCCTTCCATTTGAGGAATAGCCAGACACCTCACTGACCTAATCCAATTTGTCTAAACAGATTAGTTACACTGGATGTGGCATCAACCCTGCTCGATCTTTTGGCCCAGCTCTAGTCTCTGTGGAGTTTGAACACCACTGGGTGAGTGGCCTTGTTACTACAGAACTTGATCATGTGAACTTGGAAATATTTAACACTTGCTTAATGGAACTTCCTTTTTAAATATGGAATGTGGTGCATCTGCCATAAGTTCCTATAAATGAGCTGTTGCTATACAAATGATGGAATAAGTGTAACATAATTGACTTGCAGCTTGACTGTCAGCTGCAGTTTTATAGAAAACCAACACCTGGGTTGATTGGTCAGAAAAGGCTTAACATGCCTCTCTCCCCTTATCCTGACTAAGATTAAGGCTGAATGAGAACATGTACAGAACCCAACACTTGGTGTGCTCCCTTTCCTTGTTCTTTCTAGGTGTTCTGGGCAGGGCCACTATGTGGTGGTGGTGTAGCTGCACTCCTCTATGACTTCATCCTGTTTCCTAAAGGTTCAGACTTTGTTGGCTGGCTCAAGGTTTTGTGCCATGGGACTGAAGCATCAGGTGCAGAGAGTGAACCCCTCCTTGAGGATGGTGCTCCTGCAGCTCAATGGGACAAATCATGATGGTGTTTCAATTCCATGTGTGTAACTTTACAAATGCATGTATACAATAAAGATGTATGTTTTCTAAATCTTTGAAGATGCATGTCTAATCTTTGTCTCGAGAAAAGTGGCAATTTAACTTTGCTTTTTTTTTTTTTTTTTTAAACTTTGCTATATTGTTGGGCCCTGTTTCTGTGGGTGGCTGGTAACAAAGCAGTGCACATTGAGCCTAATAAGCAAAGGCTATTACTTGGCTGTTTAGAGGAAGTAGTTGGGGATGCAGCTTATGAGTGAAATGACTTGCAGTATCTAAATGGTGGTCATGATCAGAGCTGTTGGCCTATTCTAAATGTTAAGGAAGGGTGCTTGAGTTTCCTTTAGCATAGGGCTAATTGACTCCTTTTGGCAAGGAGGGAAGGTTCCTGACTAGCAGCTTTTTTTTTTTTTTTTTTCCAAGAGCTGTGCCAGTTCTCATTACTCACTAGACTATGATCTCCCTTGGTCTTTTGTAAATCCATGTCTTTGACTGCGTAGCCTTTTCCATTGGCATCAAGGAAAAGTGGTTTACAGTAAATCACCCTCCTTTTAACATGCACATGACAACTGCCTTTTCCATTTCAGATCTGAATATGCAATTATAAAGCAGTGTCTACAGCAATTTTTTTTTTTACACTGCTTCTCTCAACCTCCATGTTGTGTTCAGTCACTGTTTTGTATTTTACACAAATTAGCAAGCTGTGAAAGTGATTTGTAGAAGGTTCAGTTTTTAATCACAAGCTGAAGACATAGTGACAACTTTCAAAGTGTTCTAGCAAACTTGAACAATGAGCTGCTAATCATGTGGGATAAATGGATCAAAAATAGTAGTGGCCACTTCATTAGGAACACCCACCTGTTTTATACATTGGCTGATTAGATAAATCTTTTGACAGCAGCATGATTCATAATTGTGCAGATCCAGAGCTTCAGTAGACATCAAAAATGGGGAGGAGAGTGTGATTGCTGTGACATTCCCTTTGGAATGGGTTTTTGGTAAAAGATGGACTGGTTTGAGTATTTCACAACCTACTGATCTCCTGGGGCTTTTCACACAAGTTTCTAGAGTTTACATGGGATAGTGTGGGGAAAAAACAGAGCAAATGATTGTGTAGAAACAAATGCCTTGTAGATAAGAGGTCAGAGGAAAATGGCTAGACTGGAGTTTCCCCAAAAGCATCATAGCACAAAGATCATTGTTAAATGGTAGTGAGCAGCACAATGAACACACTCTTCTAGTTAAGATGCTCTTGGCATTAAGAGACTTGGGGAAACCCCCGATTGGTTCAAGCTGCCAGGAAAGAAATAGAAGGCGCCACCTTTGTCATGTACGTGCACACAAGCAGTTAAATTAGTCTGTGTTTAACCCATCTGAAGCAGTGCATGCATGCCCAGAGCAGTAGGCAGCCATGCTACAGCACCTGCGGCGCAGTTGGGAGTAAGGTGCCTTGCCCAAGGGCACTTCAGCCTAAGGCCACCCCGTGTTAACCTTACCACATGTCTGAACTGTGGGGGAAATTGGTGCATCCAGAGGAATCCCATGCAGATACAGGTAGAACATGTGAACTCCACACAGAAAAGCCCCCGTTGGCCTGAACCCAGAGCTTTCTTGCTGTGAGGTGAAGTTGCTAACCACTGTGCCATCCAAGAACAGGAATTATAGAATCAAGAACAAGTTCATATTAAAGTGATCTGTGAGTGCATTATTACAGTCTGAAGTAATGTGGAGCTGAGTAGATAAAGGATGTGATCAGTCATGGTTATTGTTCTGGAACATCTGAATGTGAATGTTTCAGATCTCAATGCTGTAAGACAGAGAACAGGACAGAATGATAAGGTTAAGTGCCATAAATCAGTGTTCTCTCACACAGCTAAATATTTTTAATTTCTTGTATGATTGCTGAAATGTGACTTTGAAAACAGGGTTCATTTTCTCAAAACGTTGAACACAGTTCACAAAACCACAGACCCAAAGTGCAAAACTCCGTCTATCCTGCACAATGAAACATTGCGTTCAGAACTACATAAACACTTAACCAAATCAAATGGCACACTTCATGTTACCACATTGTTGTCCAACCAGCTACACACTTTCCTCAATCAAAAACAATTTTGTCTTTGGTGGGCTTTTCATCATAGTTCTGTATGCAGAGAGAAACTGTTCAATTAGAAATGTGTGCAGAAACAAAACATTTTACTTTTCTCTACAACAAATCAAACATTGAGCAGACACTCTTATCGAGAGCGACATACAGTGAGGTCCTTCCCCAACATTTCGATTGGATTAAGGTCAGGACTTTGACTTGGCCATTCCAAAACATGAACTTTATTCTTCTTTAACCATTCTTTGGTAGGATGACTTGTGCGCTTAGGGTCCTTGTCTTGCTGCATGACCCACCTTCTCTTGAGATTCAGTTCATGGACAGATGTCCTGACATTTTCCTTTAGAATTCGCTGGTATAATTCAGAATTCATTGTTCCATCAATGATGGCAGGCCGTCCTGGCCCAGATACAGCAAAACAGGCCCAAACCATGATACTACCACCACCATGTTTCACAGATGGGATAAGGTTCTTGTGCTGGACTGCACTGTTTTCCTTTCTCCAAACATAATGCTTCTCATTTAACATAAAGTTCTATTTTGGTCTCATCCGTCCAAAAATTTCATTTCTAAAGAGTTTGGACTCCACCAACCCACAATCAGACAAATTGTGTACAAATGGAGGAAATTCAAGACCATTGTTACCCTCCCCAGGAGTGGTCGATTGACAAAGGTCACTCCAAGAGCAAGGCGTGTAATAGTCAGTGAGGTCACAAAGGACCCCAGGGTAACTTATAAGCAACTGACGGCCTCTCTCTCATTGGCTAATGTTCATGAGTCCACCATCAGGAGAACACTGAACAACAATGGTGTGCATGGCAGGGTTGCAAGGGGAAAGCTACTGCTTTCCAAAAATAACATTGCTGCTCATCTGCAGTTTGCTAAAGATCATGTGGACAAGCCAGAAGGCTGTTGGAAAAAAAAATGTTGGACGGATGAGATCAAAATAGAAATTTTTGGTTTAAATGAGAAGCATTATGTTTGGAGAAAGGAAAACACTGCATTCCAGCAGAAGAACCTTATCCCCTCTGTGAAACATGGTGGTGGTGGTAGTATCATGGTTTGGGCCTGTTTTGCTGCATCTGGGCCAGGATGGCCTGCCATCATTGATGGAACAATGAATTCTGAATTATACTAGCGAATTCTAAAGGAAAATGTCAGGACATCTGTCCATGAACTGAATCTCAAGAGAAGGTGGGTCATGCAGCAAGACAACGACCCTAAGCGCACAAGTCATCCTACCAAAGAATGGTTAAAGAAGAATAAAGTTCATGTTTTGGAATGGCCAAGTCAAAGTCCTCACCTTAATCCAACTGAAATGTTGTGGAAGGACCTGAAGCGAGCAGTTCATGTGAGGAAACCTACCAACATCCCTGAGTTGAAGCTGTTCTGTATGGAGAAATGGGTTAAAATTCCTCCAAGCCGGTGTGCAGGACTGACCAACAGTTACCTGAAATGTTTCGTTGCAGTTATTGCTGCACGAGAAGGTCACACCAGATACTGAAAGCAAAGGGTCACATACTTTTGCCACTCACAGATATGCAATATTGGATCATTTTCCTCAATAAATAAATGACCAAGTATAATATCTTTGTCTCATTCATTTAACTGGGTTCTCTTTGTGCACTTGAACTTGGGTGAAAATCTGATTTAGGTCATATTTATGCAAAAATATAGGAAATCCTAAAGGGTTCACAAACTTTCAAGCACCACTGTATATAATCAAGTGGAATATCTTTCCAATAATGGAGGATGCGCTGTGTATTTGTGTGGGGCAGCCATGGTCCCACAAGGTCAGTGGTTCGATTCCCTGGACCAGCAAAGCACCTAACCCCAACTGTTCCCCAGGTGTTAGGTATACGTGTGTGCTCACTGTATGTCGCTCTGGATAAGAGTGTCTGCTCAATGTTTGATATGTTGTGGAGAAAAGGAAAATGTTTTGTTTCTGCACATATTTCTGTCTAATTGAACAGTTTCTCTCTGCATACAGAACTATGATGAAAAGCCCACCAAAGACAAAATTGCTTTTGATTGAGGAAAGTGTGTAGTTGGTTGGACAACAATGCGGTAATATGAAGTGTGCACCATTTGATTTGGTGCAGAAGTTTGATGTGTTTATGTAATTTTGAATGCAACGTTTCATTTTGCAGGATCGACAAGGAGTTTTGCACTTTGGGTCTGTGGTTTTGTGAACTGTGTTCAATGTTTTGAGAAAATGAGCCCCGTTTTCAAAATCGCGTTTCAGTAATCATACAAGAAATTATATTTAGCTCTGTGTGAGGACACTGATGATTTACGGTGCTTAACCTTGTCATTCTGTCCTGTTCTCTGTCTTACAGCATTGAGGTCTGAATCATTCACATGTTCCAGAACAATAACCATAACCGTCCACATCCTTAATCTATTCAGCTCCACATTACTTCAGACTGTAATAATGTACTCACAGACCACTTTAATATGAACTTGTTCTTGATTCTATAATGCCTGTTCTTGGCTGCAAGAGTGGAACCCAATGTGTGTTTCTGCTCACCATGTCTGTAAAGAGTTGCTATGAGTTACTACAGTACTTGGGTGGCATAGTGGTTAGCACTTTCACCTCAGAGCAAGAAAGTTCTGTGTGGAGTTTGCATGTTCTACCTATGTCTGCTTGGGTTTTCTCTGGATGCACCGATTTTTCCCCCACAGTTCAAAGGCATGTGGTAAGGTTAACACAGGGTGGCCTTGGGCTGAAGTACCCTTGAGCAAGGCCCAAGCTGCTCTGCATTGCTGCCATGCATTGCTTCAGATGGGTTAAACGCAGAAGACTAATTTAACTGTTCTTGTGTGCATGCATGTGACAAAGGTGGCACCTTCTATTTCCTTCCTGGGAGCTTGATCCAATCTGGGCGGGTTTCCCAAAAGTCTCAACACCATGAGCATCTTAACTAGGAGAGTGTGTTGTGCTGCTCACTACCATTTAACAATGATCTTTGTGCTATGATGCTTTTGGGGAAACTCCAGTCTCGCCCTTTTTCTCTGACCTCTTATCTACAAGGCATTTGTTTTTATGCACAAAGTCACTTGCTCTGTTTCCCCCCCCACTGTTCCATGTAAACTCTAGACACTTCTGTGAAAACCCCAGAGAGAGATCAGCAGTCTGTGAGACTCAATCCAGTCCATCTGGCACCAAAAACCCATTCCGTAGGGAACACCACATCAATCACACTTCCCTCCCCATTTTTGATGTTTACTGAAGCTCTCAAGTTGGATCTGCACAATTATGAAATCATGCTGCTGTCAAGAGATTGGCTGATTAGATAAATGTATAAAACAGGTGGGTGTTCCTAATAAAGTGGCCAGTGAGTGCATTTGATCCATTTATCCCACATGTCTAGCAGCTAATTACTGAAGTTTGTTAGGACACCTTGAAAGGCTTCACTAGGTTTTTAGCTTGGGGTTAAAAACTGAACCTTCTACAATCACTAAATTTCACAGCTTGCTAATTTTAGTGTATAATACAAAACAGTGACTGAAGACAACACTGAGGTTGAGAGAAGCAGAGTTAAAAAAAATAAATTGCTGTGGACACTGCTTTAATTGCATATTGGGATCTGAACTGGAAAAAGGCAGTTGTCATGTGCACTTTAAAAACAATGCTTTTTTTTTTTTTTTTTGGAAAAACACTGGCAGCTGTGGTTGCCAGAATCATCCTGTTAAAAATACAGTGAAATGTAAACATTACAGAATAACTTGTACATTTCACTGGGATTCCATGTACAATTATGATAACTAAATGTAAATTTTATAGGTATTCAATGTACAATAATCAATACATAACTTAATTTTATGGATATTCATTGTACAATAAACAATGATTCAAAATGGTTACAAGCAATGATCTACTAGACAGATTTTTTGGGGGGCTTTTTCCACCTTTATTGGATAGGAGAGTGTAGAGACAGGAAATGAGCTGGAGAGAGACTGGGAGGGATCAGGAAGTGACCTTGGGTTGGAATTGAACCCAGGTCCCCGGATTCATGGTATGGCGCCTTAGTCGACTGAGCCACAATGGTGGCCATTTTTATTTTATTTTTATTTTTTTTTTTTAAACAGGGCAATGATGTAATTTTAACTATCACATTCTGTTTTAGTATTGCAGTTTGTGTTTAAACTACAACAATTTGTAAATTCTACAAAAATATCAATTCAACATATTCTTACTGTTAATTTAACAGTGGTATTTGGTTAGGAGTTTTACAGTATATTGATGCAGATTACACACTACTTCATCTCATTATCTCTAGCCACTTTATCCTTCTACAGGGTCGCAGGCAAGCTGGAGCCCATCCCAGCTGACTATGGGCAAAAGGCGGGGTACATCCTGGACAAGTCGCCAGGTCATCACAGGGCTGACACAGACAACCATTCACACCTACAGCCAATTTAGAGTCACTAGTTAACCTAACCTGCATGTCTTTGGACAGTGGGGGAAACCCATGCGGACACGGGGAGAACATGTAAACTCCGCACAGAAAGGCCCTCGCCGGCCATGGGGCTCGAACCCAGGACCTTCTTGCTGTGAGGCAACAGCGCTAACCACTACACCACCGTGCCGCCTCACACTGCCTCATTGTTTTTGTATTTACAGTTTGTCATGATTTTACATAAATTCACTTAATTCTACAGACTTTTTTTTTTTTTACAGTGTGCATGTTAAAGGAAGGGTGATGTACTGTCAACACACTGGAAGTGATTCAGCTGGAGACCTCCATTTTCCCCAAAAGATGCAGTGCCACCAAAAGGACTACCATAACATTCACAATCACGCATTGTTTTACTGCAAGGGGGAACAAGGACTGTCAACACAAGAGACCTTTTATTTTAAACATTTAACTGCATGATTGTGACACCATCCTACAGCCTTTGAACCACTTTTCCACTGGCATCAAGGAAAAGGCCATGCAGTCAAAGACACGGATTTATAAAGACCAAGGGAGACCATAGTCTAGTGAGTATAATGAGAACTGGCACAGCTCTTGAAAAATGTTACTACAGTAAGGAACCTTCCCTCCTTGCCAAAAGGCATCAATTAACCCTACTATATGAAGGAAACTGAAGCACCCTTCCTTAGCATTTAGCAGAGGTGGAAAGAGTACTAAAATATTATACTCAAGTACAAGTACTGTTACTCTGATGAAATTTTACTTAAGTAAAAAAAAGTTACCAGACCAAAAAAAAAAAAAAAGCAAAAAAAAAAAAACTACAAGTAAAAAGTAGATCATTTAAAATGTACTTTGAGTAAAAGTAAAACCTTACTTTTAACAATGGGTGTTTTCTGCCTCCATTCTGTTGTGCAAAAATGAAAGAGGAAACAAGGATATGTACATCTCAACCCAGATGTTTTATTTAAAGGAAGGGTATCAAATTGAATGCTTAGGATAATGCTGCATTAAAAATGAGACAAACAAAAGGTCACACAGTCATGTTGTTTACATCGCCCTGACCACAAAGCATTGTACACGAAATATGAAAGTGAAATGTTGCACCGAAATCTCGTAGCTTGCCTGTGTGCACTGTGCGTTATTGAACAATTCAATTCAAACATTTGTTTTGCTTAGTATTCCTTTCTGGCCTGTTGGATGTAGAATGGTAGGAGAACTGATCACATCAGGTTGGCGAGCTAACTTGCTTGCATGATTAGCCAACCGAATAACAGACTAGTTACCATTATGTTACAGTACCAACAGGTTGCTACTTCAACATTAGCAATGCCATCCACTATTTTTGGAATACAACGAGCCTATTGTCACTTTTACTATGGAAAGGAAACATTATGATCAGGGGCACAGATAAGTTTTTTTGAACTGGGGGGGGGGGGGGGGGGCAAAGCTGCCAGCAAACCAACCAACATGCCTGTCAAACTTGTTGTGGGTAACCATAGCAACCAAGCTCGAGCTTGCAACCTGTGCAGTCTGCGCAGCTCAACCAACTGAATCAGTCTTTGTTTTGTTTTATGTGAGTTGTTGCAACTATGTATACACTGCTGTGCACCTCAATAAACCGAATGGTAATTAGTCTTTTGATTTTTCCATGAGGTTTGCCTTATGCAAAGAAAGACAGCGTAGACGTTTTTTCCTCCCTTTAAGTGGGGGGGACCGAACGAGGTGAATTTAAATCTGGGTGGGATGAATCCCACCCGTCCCACCCTCCATCTGCGCCCGTGATGATGCCAATGACAATACTTACCTCAACATGCTTGCACAGATTAGACGTCGAATTTTTGTAGGCCACAATGGTTGTCTTCTTGGGCACACAATCTGCATTGCATAATGAAACTGTCACCCCTTTTCTCTACGAAGCTGAAGTGATCATGCATGTAGGGCCAGGGGTGCACTTCATTACTGGAAGAAATTGCGTTTTCTGCAGGGTCGTCCACCACAGGTTCCTCGGTCTCCTCCATGTCTGCAGGGGTGCTTTATCAACACCCGTGGCCCAGGGGCTAGGCCCCTCATAGGCTACCCGTCAACCCTACCCTTACCGTTGGCCAGGAAAACACTTATTTTATTTGCAATAAGTGTCAAGCATTTACAGTGCAAGTGCGTAATTAGCCTAGAAGCCTACGATAGGTTACGTTTGGCTCAGCGTAGCTGCACAAGGCCCACGCTCACCACATCCGACCACAGAGGGAGAGAAGAACGCACGCATTACAGAGCCAGTTGTGATTATTACCACAGACAGGACAGTGATACTGCGTAACTTTCACGCAATGGCATGGCCAGAGATAACCACACAAGCACGCACGCGCTATAATGTAGACTTGTGTTGTAAACAAACACCTACAGACAAGGCCTTTTAAAAAATACATAAAAATAGCTCGGTGGCATGAAAACATTCACTGCAAGTCAAGGTACTTGGCTCGGCAGCCACATGAAACGTAAACACCATGGACAGCGGCCAAACTCATAACTCTACAGACAGAAATACACGAAACCAAGTCCTACTAGGGTCTATTTTACCAATCTATGTTCAAGCATCATGCAAGTATTCCTTCTCCTTGAATAAGACCGTGCATTCAACTGCCTTTGACATGACTGCATTGAAATACCACCTGCAACAATACTTCACACTCCATCAAGAAAAAAAGTTAAACATGATGAACACGGGCATACCGTTTTGAGCATACAATTTTTTAAAAAGAAACTAGCTACATCAAAGTCCTTCAATAAACCCATCCTTTAGCACAAATGAGCTTAACCTAGTTCAAAGCACGACGCTAGCAGTAGCTGCATAAGGCAAAATCATGTGGGCCTTTCGTCAACAAGCCATGGCGGGCAAACATTAATCATCAAGCATCCTTACCTTAAAACGTCGTCTTGACCACAGGACTTCTCAAGTATTTCACTTAAATCCACACGGGTTAACAACACACCCAACACAGCTAGCGAGGAATGTGGATCTGCGCTAGCTTTGTATTGCTATTCCCCTCAGTATGCTTACTCTGTCTGCTGCCCGAACTGAAAATTATAGGCTACAACCTTCATCAATTTCTTCAGTAGATGCCATTTTATCATCCCCATCGAAATATGCTATTACACTAACAGGATTATAACTCAAATCACACGACACATTCAAATCACAACTGATTTATTTTACTGTTGGACAGATCATAGCATATCTAACCTAGCTGCACATAGCCTAGCTGCTGGTAGGCTGATAACTGATAAGTAGCTGATATTCTGAACGATTGGTGATCCTTACCTTAAAATAGTCTGTGACTTTAGGCAACGATTCTATCATTACCTGCATCTCTTTTCCTTTTATGCGCCCCGCTAACATGTGAATGTTTCATCTTTCAAAGCCTCTAAATTTGTGTCTCAGTAGTCTGCAGTCTTTGGCATGCTTTCATGCGTGACGTTACATTTTATTCTGGTACAGTTGTGGGTGTTTCACAAACCACATCCACCATGTCTCTTACAGCAGGCTACTGTGCGCTCATTTATTTCTAACCTTATTTCTATCCGTACATTAATGTAGGCCCACAATTCGACAGTTTATTATTTTATTAATATTACAAGGCCCCTGATTGGCTGTGGCCCAGGGGCTTGAGCCCCCTGAAGCCCCCCCCTTAAAGCGCCGGTGAATGTCCGCCATCGCCTGTGTGAAACTCGCGCGCGTGACAACTGCCCTTCCCATGATTCGTTTCCAGAATGCATTTCCCTCCTCCGTTTTAGCCTTTTTTTACTCAGTAACGGTTGTGATGTAAAATGTACCGAAGTACACCACTTAAAAGAAAAGTAAAAGTACTAAAACTTACTTGAAAAAGTACACAAAAAAGCTACTCAAGTACAGTAACGTGAGTAATGTAATTCGTTACTTTCCACCTCTGGCATTTAGAGTAGTCCAACAGCTCTGATCATGACCACGATTTAGATACTGCAAGTCATTTCACTCTTAAGGTGCATCCCCAACTACTTCCTCTAACCAGCCAAGTAATAGCCTTTGCTTATTAGGCTCAATGTGCACCGCTTTGTTACCAGCCACCCACAGAAACAGGGCCCAACAATTTAGCAAAGTTAAATTGCCACTTTTCTCAGGAGAGAAAGATTAGACATGCATCTTCAAAGAAATTTAGAAAACTTACATCTTTAATGTAAACATGCATTTGTATAGTTACATCACACATGGAATTGAAATGTTATTTGTCCCACCGAGCTGCAGGAGCACCATCCTCAAGGAGCGGTTCACTCTCCGCACCTGATGCTTCAGTCCCATGGCACAAAACCTTGAGCAAGCCAACAAAGTCTGAACCTTTAGGAAACAGGATGAAGTCATAGAGGAGTGCAGCTACACCACCACCACATAGTGGCCCTGCCCAGAACACCTAGAAAGAACAAGGAAAGGGAGCACACCAAGTGTTGGGTTCTGTACATGTTCTCATTCAGCCTTAATCTTAGTCAGGATAAGGGAAGAGAGGCATCTTAAGCCTTTTCCTCTGACCAATCAATCCAGGTGTTGATTTTCTATAAAACAGCAGCTGACAGTCAAGCTGCAAGTCAATTATGGTAATGCACTTATTCCATTGTTATTTGTATAGCAACAGCTCATTTCTAGGAACTTATGGCAAATGCACCACATTCCATATTTAAAAAGGAAATCCCATTAAGCAAGTGTTAAATATTTCCAAGTTCCCATGATCAAGTTCTGTAGTAACAAGGCCACTCACCCAGTGGTGTTCAAACTCCACAGAGACTAGAGCTGGGCCAAAAGATCGAGCAGGGTTGATGCCACATCCAGTGTAACTAATCTGTTTAGACAAATTGGATTAGGTCAGTGAGGTGTCTGGCTATTCTTCAAATGGAAGGCTCCCTAAAATTAGCATTTTGAGCTAAAACAAAGACCTACTCCTACAAGGTGAGCCAGAACCACAGAGAGCCCGCATGCAAATGGAGCTGAACCAGCCATGTTGTCCCTCCTTTTATCCACTGTTGCTAGGACACATAGCACCAGTTGGAGTGTGAGGAGAAACTCAATTCCAAAGCCTTGTCCTGGACTGACACCATTCAGCTGCAAAATGAACAGTTAGTTTTAACCACTGGAATTTTGCTAGTCACAAGAAAATCTTGCCCAACACTCTGCGCTGGATGTTTAAACACTAGTGGCCAGTTAACCCTCATACCATTCATAAAGAATGAGCCAGCATTTTGAGAGGCACAAAAACCTTAATCAGGCCATTTCAGTGGCCTGCTGTTGCACTTAGAACAAGACTACCACAGAGGCTAAAGGAATAATATTGGCAGGGGGGGCTTAGCTAGCATGAAGCCAGATGTGACAGCAAGAGTATGGTTGAACAGTGGATGGAAGAGGAGTCAGTTGAACAAAGTAACCCTCAACCAAACTCCTGCTGCCATAACAGGTTTATAAAGCTTGGTTTAGTTTGTTCAATAATCCAGGTGATTGAAAAATTGGGGCAGTTAGAAGGAGCACTTAAAGCCACACCCACCTTGTTCAAGGTCAAACCACTTTGTGGTTTTTTTTTTTGGGGGGGGGGGAAGCAGCACAAACAAATTAGTATTTGATTCAATGGAACTATTATACAATGTCTTGAAGTTACAGCTAGTGACACTAATCAGATTAAGTATAGGGTTACTCACCTTGTTCAGCCCAAGTGAATCTACTACTGATGGTCTCACTCCCAGAACAATGCCACTAGCAATCACAGCCCCAGTCACCTGAGCCAGAATGTACCACAATGCCCTGCACATGCTAATCTGGCAGCTAACCAACATAGCAAGTGTGACAGCTGGATTCAGGTGGGCTCCACTGATATGGCCCAAACTTTGAACCAAGACAGCAATGGCTAGCCCAAATGCTAAGGCTACTTTTACTTCCTGATCTGGATAGCTGCTGTTCCCATTCCCAATTGCTGCAGAAATACCACAAAAGACAAACACAGTTGTCCCTATCAGCTCTGCAAGGGCAGCCCGCCAAAAACCCAAACCCTGTAGTTCTTTCTTCATTGTGCCTTAATCCAACCAGCTAAGCTGTTGCATGAGCAGCAGCTTCTGTTATTTCAACTATTTCCTGTGGTACGTCACTCATTCTTCATTGGTCTCTCAATATGATTGGCTAAACAATTTGTTCGTCTTTCAATTTGCTCTCTCAATTAATCAGGTTTCCTCTAAATCCATTTTGCTCAGAACCACTAAGCAGCTTCTTGTGACTTTTTTTGTGCCCAAAATAAACAAATAATTAGCATGACATGGATATTTGGATGGAGGTATGGATAAATCCATACAAATATAAATCACAAATGCTGTATTTATTCATTTATTTTATCATTTATTTGAAGATTTCTTGAAAGACATATTTATTGAAGGATTTGATGCAATATTTTGACCTGGTGTTTAGAAAAAAGAAAAAAAATCTATAACCCAAGATCAAAGTGTTTCTTTGTTATCAGGAAGGGTTCCAAGTCGAAGCTGGGGACTAATAATTGTCAAATTAACCCTTAAAAAGAAAACGATTATTAAGAATTAAGCATTTGTACTTCACACTTACACAGCTAATACACACACTCTGAGGAAAAATAAATCTTCTTCAAGGGTTCTTCAAGGGTTCACTGGAAAAATAATACTGGAACCTTTTTCTGACACACACACACACAATATTTCTTTGACACATTGTCTGCATTTGAAATTAAGGTTACTGCCTTGTTGCCTCACAGCCACAATAAAAAGGCATCTTGTCAGGCAGGACTTTCAGCTGGAGGCATCTTCTAAGGATGTCCAAATGACCATTTAGGATAGCACTTATGGTAATATTGTGTAACTAAACCAAAGATCTAGCTAGTTAGGTAACTGATGCCTCACAAATCATATCAAGCTAATTTATTTGCTTCCATTCAAAAAATGTAAATAAATGTGGGGTTACAATGTTTATTTCACATTAACTTTTTTTTCTAAGCAGAAAACAAAGCCAAAAAAATTATACTTGTATACAAAATCACGTTTCTATGAAGTTTGGTCCACCATCTTTTTTTTTTTCCTGTTGCTTTTGGGAGCTAATGCACAGATTTATGGGAAATGGGCAGCATCGAGGTTAAATCAATGATGTTTCAACTGGGGGCAATTAGAAGGCATCTTAGAAGACCAGAAAAGAGAATTTGATCAGCTTCAAGTGTGTTTTTGCCTCCAGTTCATCCAGAGACTCCTCACTGGACCCATGAAGCTAGTATGGAAAGCAGCAGCCTATGGAGTGCTATGCATGGTGGGAGGACTAGGGCTGAAGATAACTCTGTTTTAATGGACACAAGAACACTGGACATTGCTGGATTACACTTTTTCATCATTGACTTTTTAAAATATGGATTTTTATCTTTTTAAATCAGTGTAGAATGTTACACTGGCTGCTAGAAGAGCCCGTGGTTCATGGTGGGCATTTGGACATTTCTGGTGTGACCACTCCCACACTGTCCAGGGTTCTGGATTCCTCAGGGATAGGAACACTCCAGTAGCTGGTAAACATCACGGGGACAAACCTATCATGGGTAGAGGACCTGGCAGCATGCACGGGACTGTGATCTCTGCTAATTGTCAATCAGTTATTACATCGCTGGAGGTCCACCCTAACATCTGAGGAGCATGCTCAGCTGAAGGACTATGAAGCCAGTGAGACTGGTCTTGCGCAGAAGGAAATTTTTCCCCAGCTGAGCATAGGTCCAGACCTAGACAGGCGTGGTGGCCACCTCTTGGATTGCAGAGGCAAGGGGAAATTAACTTTGGGACTATGAGCAAAATCTTTGAGCAAAACCCCAGGCTCAGGTAGTGGACTTCTTCTGGGATGGGCTACGCTGGATTCCTGCCCAATGAGGCAGCAGGGCAGGGGCTGGTCCAGTTAGCAAGCAGAACTGCAGTCTTTTGCCTGTTAAATCTTCTTAACAAGGTGGTTCAATGCATATTTGTCAAACAGAATTCAGCGGATTTCCATTCAGGGAATACTCTCTAGATCTGGCCTCCCCAACACGGTGCCCGCGGGTACCAGGTAGCCCGCCGGGAGCCTGGGAGGTGCCCGCGATGGAAGTTCTAAAAATAGCCAGTGACTACTGCTCTGTTCAAATCATATTTGGTAATCTTTAAAAAATATATATTTTTTATTGTTTTCATGTTTTAAGATGCCTTGAAATTTAATCCAGAAGTATTTTCTAAAAATCCCCCTAATATTTTTTAAATTAAACACCTAATGTAGATAATTTTCTTTGCCGGGTCAAAGTTTAGGCGACTATGCCAGTGTGCCAACTCCCCTTTGCATTCAGTCCTCAGTCATTAGCCTGCCAATCGATAGCGATCAACACAGTGCAATAAGTAAAGGCAGTTTTGCAAAAGTGTTTAAATGTGATGTCGGAGAGCAAGAAAAAGAAGACTTATCACTGTCAGGATGAATGGGAGAAAGAGTTCTTCTTTACTCAAGTTGGTGAACGTTGTGTGTGTCTGATCTGTGGAGCAGCTGTAGCCTTGGCTAAGAGACACAATGTGGAGAGACATTTTTCTACATGCCACAGAACGTTTGATGCTAGCTACCCTCCAGGCAGGCATTACATGCTCAAAAAACTTGTGACCTCAAGGCAGCTTTGGGTAGACAACAATCTTTTTTCACCAAGCCGGCAAAGCAATCAAAAGTGGCTACAGAATCTTCCTTCAGAGCAGCACACTACCTGGCTAAGCATAAAAAGGCATTTTCGGATGGAGAGGTGGTCAAAGGGGTGATGTCAGTGGTTGCAGACACTTTGTTTAAAGATCACAAGAATGGGAAGGAAATCCTCACTGCCATCGCGGATGTTCAGCTAAGTGCCAACACCATCGCCAGGAGAGTATCAGCAATGTCCACTAATTTGGTGGAACAGCTGAACGGTGACGAGTACATGCAGGTACTTTAACATTCAGTGTGACGAGTCGGTGGATAAAACCAGCATGGTGCAGCTGATGGTCTTCGTCAGAATGGTGTTTAGTGATTTCACTGTGAAGGAGGAGATGCATGTGTCAGCCCTGTGATGACCTGGCGACTTGTCCAGGGTGTACCCCGCCTTTCGCCTGTAGTCAGCTGGGATAGGCTCCAGCTTGCCTGCAACCCTGTAGAACAGGATAAAGCGGCTAGAGATAATGAGATGAGAGGAAGAGATGCTTACTTTGCTGCCCCTGAAAACCACAACAAGGGCTGTTGGCATCTACAAGGCCATAAAGCACTATTTTGCAGAAAAAAACATCCCACTTCAAAAGTTGGTATCGATAACTACCGACGGAGCCCCCGCAATGACTGGCTGTCATTCTGGTCTTATTGCGCGCTGCAAAAGCGATCCAGATTGTCCCCGTTTCCTCAGTTACCACTGTATCATCCATCAGCAGGCAATTTGTGCCAAAGTGATGGGTTTTGATCACGTCATGACTCCGGTAGTGAAGATTGTCAACAGTATCCGTGCGAATGCCACACCACACCGGTCATTCAAACTTCTTTTGGAGGAGCTGTCAGCTGAGTACGGTGACCTCTTGCTGCACACAGAGATACAATGACTCAGCAGGGGTCAAGTTTTGCAGCGCTTTTTGTCACTTCTGGATGAAATCAAATTGTTCATGGAACCCAGAGGGCAGGACACTACTTTGCTCCGGGACACTGAGTGGGTGTTTGACCTTGCCTTTCTAACAGACATCACAGGGAAACTGAGTCACTTGAACTGTGAACTGCAAGGCAAAGGTAAGACTGTATCGGACATGATCAGTGCTGTGAACGCATTCAGAGCAAAGCTGAACATTTTCTCTGTGCATTTGCAAAGTAAGAAATTCCTGCACTTTCCATCTGTGCAGTCAGTTTTGAATGGAAATGCCCCTGCATCTGTAGCCTTAGACGGAGCTGTAGAAAAGTACACCCAGCTAATATCTAGACTTGGGCAAGAGTTTGAAGCAAGATTTCATGACTTTGATAAACTGCAGCCTTGTGTTGCATTCACTGCTAATCCTTTCATGCAGTGTAACATCACATGCATTTCTGAACAACTCTGTGAAGTATTCAACTTGAATGCTGATGAGACTGAAATGGAAATCATTATGTTGCAAAACGACATTACTCTCAAAGCCCACCAGGGATCCTCAAACTTCTGGTATCTTGTGGACTCAGAAAAATACAAAGGTGTGCACACAGTAGCCTTGAAAGTTGCATGTCTGTTTGGTTCGACGTATCTCTGCGAGTCAGCTTTTTCGAACATGAATTTCATTAAAAACAAACACAGAGCTTGCTTAACTGATCTACACCTTGAAGATTCAATCAGAGTTGCTGTGTCAAGCTATACCCCTGATTACAGTGCACTGGTGGACTCAATGCAGTGTCAGACTTCCCACTCGGAGCCATTTGCATGCAAAAATCAATGCATGAAATGCATTTTAAAACTTAGAAGAGAAAAGAATATTAAGAGAATGATTTCTTGAATGTTATGAATCTGCAATAAGGTGAAATAATTTAAGGATGCAGGTAAGAGTTTCAACTTGTATGCTGTGTTAGAAGTGCAAGCATTCTATTACTGTTGCAGTGCAGTTTTCTAAGGAATTGATTTTCAATAGTTTTAACTTTCACAGAACTGTTGTGTGTTGAAAAGGGAAAATTATAACCTTTTATTATTGTGCTTTTGGCATTTCCAGACCTGTTTTTATGTAACAGCTGTTAATTGCAGTGAGAATATCAGAATGTTTTTTTTGTGTGTGTATAATTCTAAAAGAGGGCAAATGTACTTTCCCAACATGAGATGACAACAAAATATGTTCATTATCATCAGAATTAACTTATTGAGTTAGCATAATTAAACTTTGGAATTTGCAAAAAAGTTGGTAATTCCTAAACAGTATTGATATGTTGAGATTATGATTATTCATAATTAAAATGTTCATGTTAAAATGCCAGTTTCTATTCCTTGATTGTTGTTAATTAAAAGCACATAATTACCCATAGTCTTATTTTAAAGGGATGTTAAGCCTTTTATTTGAAGTAAATTATTTTGAATGACTAGCTCTCCATATACAGTAGTTTCTCATCCTTCGGGTAGCCCTCAGTCCCAGAAAAGTTGGAGACCCCTGCTCGAGATATTTTAGCCTTGCATGTGGAGTGCTTCAGGGTTCCTGTTTGGGACCTCTTCTGTTTATTGTCTACATGTCAAGCCTATTTGATGTTATAGAGAAACATCTCCTGGTAGTCCATTGCTCTGCAGATGATATTCAGATTTACCTAAGTTTTAAGCCAGATGGTGAGATAAATCAAGATGCTGCAATGAGGGCAATGGGAGTATGTATTGCAGATATTCGTAGGTGGATGACTAGTGACAGGCTCTTATTAAATGATAACAAAACTGAAGTGTTACTGATTGGGTCTAAGTACCATCTTAGTAAAATAGATCTGAATTGTAGTTTGTGTCGGTGATAATCATATTAGTCCTGTTACCAGTGCCTGGAATTTAGGTGTCTGTCTTGATGATAAAATGTCTATGTCAATGCATATTACAAAGGCATGTGGCAGTGCATTTATTTTTTATTTGCATAATATTAAGAGAATTAAGAAGTATGTGTCTTGGGAAAGTCTGTGTACACTTGTCCATGCTTTTATTACTTGTCCATGTCTTGATTACTGTAATAGTTTAATGTGTGGACTTCCTAATGTACAGATCACTAAGTTACAGCATGTACAGAATGCTGCTGCTGCAAGATTGATCATGGACATACCCGAGTATTCTCACATAACTACGGCAGTTTAGTGGCTATTTAGAAGCTATTCATGGACTGGCTCCATCATACGTTAATGATCTAATTAGTATTAAGCAAAAGAGTTCATACTGTTTATGATCTAATAATAGTTCAATGTTAGAAGGTCCTCAGGAAATCATGTAAAACACAGGGTGCTAGTTCCTTTACTCACAGTGGTGCTTGAAAGTTTTGTATGCAGAGAGAAACTGTTCAATTAGACAAATATGTGCAAAAACAAAACATTTTCCTTTTCTCCACAACAAATCAAACATTGAGCAGACACTCTTATCCAGAGCGACATACAGTGAGCACACACATATACGCACTACCTGGGGAACAGTTGGGGTTAGGTGCTTTGCTGCTCCAGGGAATCGAACCAGTGACCTTTTGGGACCATGGCTGTCTCGCTAACCTTTAGACCATGGCTGCCCCACACAAATGCACAGCACATCCTCCATTATTGGAAAGATATTCCACTCGATTAGATACAGTGGTGCTTGAAAGTTTGTGAACCCTTTAGAATTTTCTATATTTTTGCATAAGTATGACCTAAAACATCAGATTTTCACACAAGTCCTAAAAGTAGATAAAGAGAACCCACTTAAATGAATGAGACAAAAATATTATACTTCGTCATTTATTTATTGAGGAAAATGATCCAATATTGCATATCTGTGAGTGGCAAAAGTATGTGAACCTTTGCTTTCAGTATCTGGTGTGACCCTCTTGTACAGCAATAACTGCAATGAAACATTTCCGGTAACTGTTGATAGGTCCTGCACACCGGCTTGGAGGAATTTTAGTCCATTCCTCTGTACAGAACAGCTTCAACTCTGGGATGTTGGCGGGTTTCCTCACATGAACTGCTCGCTTCAGGTCCTTCCACAACATTTCGATTGGATTAAGGTGAGGACTTTGACTTGGCCATTCCAAAACATTAACTTTATTCTTCTTTAACCATTCTTTGGTAGAACGACTTGTGTGCTTAGGGTCGTTGTCTTGCTGCATGACCCACCTTCTCTTGAGATTCAGTTCATGGGCAGATGTCCTGACATTTTCCTTTAGAATTCGATGGTATAATTCAGAATTCATTGTTCCATCAATGATGGCAAGCCATCCTGGCCAAGATGCAGCAAAACAGGCCCAAACCATGATGATACCACCGCCATGTTTCACAGATGGGATATGGTTCTAATGCTGGAATGCAGTGTTTTCCTTTCTCCAAACATAATGCTTCTCATTGAAACCAAAACGTTCTATTTTGCTCTTATCCATCCACAAAACATTTTTCCAATAGCCTTCTGGCTTGTCCACGTGATCTTTAGCAAACTGCAGACAAGCAGCATTGTTATTTTTGGAGAGCAGTGGCTTTCTCCTTGCAACCCTGCCATGCACACCATTGTTGTTCAGTGTTCTTCTGATGGTGGACTCATGAACTTTAACATTAGCCAATGTCAGAGAGGCCTTCAGTTGCTTAGAAGTTACCCTGGGGTCCTTCGTGACCTCGCCGACTATTACATGCCTTGCTCTTGGAGTGATCTTTGTTGGTCGACCATTCCTGCGGAGGGTAACAATGGTCTTGAATTTCCTCCATTTGTACACAATCTGTCTGACTGTGGATTGGTGGAGTCCAAACTATTTAGAGATGGTTTTGTAGCCTTTTCCAGCCTGATGAGCATCAACAACGCTTCTTCTGAGGTCCTCAGAAATCTCCTTTGTTCGTTCCATGATACACTTCCACAAACATGTGTTGTGAAGATCAGACTTTGATAGATCCCTGTCCTTTCAATAAAACAGGGTGCCCACTCACACCTGATTGTCATCCCATTGATTGAAAACACCTGACTCTAATTTCACTTTCAAATTAACTGCTAATCCTAGAGGTTCACATGCTTTTGCCACTCACAGATATGTAATATTGGATCATTTTCCTCAATACATATATGACCAAGGATAATATTTTTGTCTCATTTGTTTAACTGGGATCTCTTCATCTACTTTTAGGACTTGTGTGAAAATCTGATGACGTTTTAGGTCATATTTATGCAAAAATATAGAAAATTCTAAAGGGTTCACAAACTTTCAAGCACCACTGTATGCTGCACCAACTTTATGGAACAGCATTCCTCCCTGTCTCTGTGAAATTAAATCACTTTGTGTTTTTAAATGTAAGTTGAAGACACGTTTGTTTATGGCTGCATTTTGATTATTATGAATTTTATTATTTCTGGTGGTACTACTTTATTTTATTTCAGTGTATCTTTTAATGTATGATTAATTATATTTTTCATTATTGTATTTTTGGATTATTGGTTGTACTGATCTATATTTTTGACATTGTAAAGTGCTTTTGATCATTGTAGGTAAACTGCGCTATACAAGTTAATAAATTACTATTCTTACAAGGTAAACCTGAGTGGAAGGGTGGACACCCCATGGCAAAATGTACTTAGTCTTAATGATAATATCAAACCAGAATGGAGGGCACTGTGCAAACCACCACTGACCAAAAAAGTTGCTGACCTCCTGTGGAGGAGTTTACATGATATTGTCTCTGTAAATCCTTTGATGTCCATTTTAAACCCTGAGGTCATACAAGAGTGTCTGTTTTGTTCACAGAGGGAAAACATTTTTCATGCTTTTATACTAACCCAATTTCCAGAAAAGTTAGGATATTTTCAAACATGCAATAATAACAAAAATCTATCATTTGTTAATTCACGTGAACCTTTATTTAACTGAGAAAAGCATACAAAGAAAAGATTTTCACTACATTTACTGGCCAACTTACCTGTATTTTGGAAATATAAACAAAGTTAAAATTTGATGCCTGCAACACACTAAAAAAAAAGTTGACACAGACACAGGTGTTACATCACCTTTCCTTTTAAAAACACTTTTGAATCTTATGGGGCCTGAGGGTACTAATTGTTGCAGTTTTGTAATTGGAATTTTTGTCCATTTTTTCTTGATACAAGTCTTCAGCTGCTCAAAAGGTTGTGGTTACAGTTGTCTGATTCTCCTCTTCATGATGCACCATATATTTTCAATAGGAGACAGATCTGGACTGGCAGCAGGCCAGTCAAGCACATACACTCTGTGCCTACAAAGCCATACTGTTGTAGCCCATGCAGAATGAGACCTGGCATTGTTCTGCTGAAATACGCATGGTCTTCCCAGGAAGAGACATTGCCTTGATGAATATCTCATCTCATTATCTCTCGCTGCTTTATCCTGTTCTACAGGGTCGCTGGCAAGCTGGAGCCTATCCCAGCTGACTATGGGCGAAAGGCAGGGTACACCCTGGACAAGTTGCCAGGTCATCACAGGGCTGACACATAGACACAGACAACCATTCACACTCACATTCACACCTACGGTCAATTTAGAGTCACCAGTTAACCTAACCTGCATGTCTTTGGACTGTGGGGGAAACCGGAGCACTCGGAGGAAACCCACAGGGACAACATGCAAACTCTGCACAGAAAGGCCCTCGCTGGCCACGGGGCTCGAACCCGGACCCTCTTGCTGTGAGGCGACAGCGCTAACCACTACACCACCGTGCCGCCCACCTTGATGAATATGTCTCTCTAAAATCCCAATATACAGTGTCTTGCAAAAGTATTCATCGCCCTTTGTGTTTGGCCTGTTTTGTGGCATTACAAGATGGAATTAAAATGGATTTTTGGAGGGTTAGCACGATTTGATTTATACAACATGCCTACCACTTTAAAGATGAAAATTGTTGTTTTATTGTGACACAAACAATAATTAAGAAGAAAAACAGAAATCTGGAGTGTGCATAGGTATTCACCCCCTTTCATATGAAGCCCCTAAATAAGAGCTGGTCCAGACAATTCACTTCATATGCCATATAATTAGTTGATTAAGATCCATCTGTGTGCAAACAAAGTGTCATATGATGTCTGTATAAATCAATCTGTTCTGGAAGGACCCTGACTCTGCAACACAACTAAGCAAGCAACATAAAAACGAAGGAGCACTCCAAATATATATGAGAGACAAAATGATGAAGTAGTATGGATCAGGGCTGGGTTAAAAAAAAAAAATCCCAACCTTTGAATATCCCATGGAGCACATTAATCAGAATTGCAATAAAGACACCAAAGGTAACACTGAAGGTGCTGCAATGATCCAAAGCGGAGATAGGAGTATCTGTCCATAGGACCACTTTAAGCCATGCACTCCACAGAGTGGGGCTTTATGGAAGAGTGGCCAGAAAAAAGTAATTGATGAAGAAAACACATTTGGAGTTTGCCCAACAGCATGTGGCAGACTCCCCAAACATATGAAAGAAGATTCTCAAACATATAAAAGAAGGTTTGAGACTGGGACGAAGGTTCACATTCCAGCAGAACAATGACCCGGAACGTACTGCTAAAGCTACACTGGACTGGTTTAAAGGGAAATATTTAAATGTCTTGGAATGGCCTAATCAAAGCCCAGAACTCAATCTAATTGAGAATCTGTGGCAGAACCTGAAGATTGCTATACACCAAAGCAACCCACCTAACTTGAAGGAGTTGGAGCAGTTTTGCCTTGAGGAATGGTGGCTCTCCAAAGTATTGACTGGGGGGGGTTGAGTACCTATGCACACTCCAGATTTCTGTTTTTTTTTTTTTTGTCTTAATTATTTGTAATCTATGGGTGCTGAAGAAGGCAACTGGACTTGCTTGAAATCCTTAAAGGGTAGGATTTCTCTGATGGCAGAGAAAGCCAATGACCCACAGATCACCCTACTGACCCTCTAGGCTGTTAACGCCGTTCACTCTCAGCCTCCTGTGACCCTAACAACCTACAGGATGGCTGAGAGGGTCAATGACCCATGTAACCTCAATGACTCTCCGTAGGGTTGCTTTTGGTCCACTAGAGGATAAGTATCTAAAACTCCAGAGGTGAAATGTCTTCAAAGATTTCAAGCAAGATCAGCTGCCTTCCTTAGCACCTATGGATTATGATGACCTGGATGACTGAGAACCTTCACAGACATCTTAATTATTGCTTATGTCACAATTATAAAATAAAATAAAATCTAAAAAAAATTGCACTTTTAAAGTGGTAGGCATGTTGTGCAAATCAAATGGTGTTAACCCCAGTGTCTTGACTTTTGCAAAAAACACTGTAAATGGAAAAAAATAAAAGCCCCAAAGACTAAGTCATCATGACCAGGCTAGACAGTACACAGCCTGGGTTGGTCAAGAATGCTAAGACAGCTACGTGATTATAAAGTAGGCAGGGAAGCAGGGGAGACATGCAGCCTGAAGAGGTGGGTCTTCAGTCTGCACTTGAAAGTGGTCAGGGAGTCAGCAGTTCTGACCTCAATGGGAAGGTCATTCCACAAACAGTGAGCCGGGACAGGCAGCAGTCTTCAGTCAGCTGAGCAGGAGCAGAAAGGAGGAGGGGCCAGATGACCAGTAGCAGCAGAGCATAGAGATCTGGTTGGTGTGTTGGGTCAGATCAGACTCTGGAGGTATGCTGGACCTGACCCGTTGACTGCCTGGGAAGCTTACACCAACTTCTTAAATTTGACGTGAGCTGTGACAGGCAGCCAGTGAGGGGTAGCAAGCAGAGGGGTAGTGTGAGAGGAACGAGGGAGGTTGGAGACCAGGCAGGCTGCAGCATTCTGGATGAGCTGAATGGGTCTGGTGGCAGATGCTGGGAGGCCGGCGAGGAGAGAGTTTCAGTTGCCCAAGCAGGAGAGGACCAGCGCTTGAACCAGGACCTGAATAAAGTTGGTTGTGAGGAAGAGGCAGAGCTAATATGTATATAAGCTCATGGTGTTCTAAAAAAAAAAAAAAAAAGTCTTAATAAATAAGAAAGATGCTGCTGTTCCTGTAAATGTGCTGATGTAGCATGCTGTCCTCTGATTTGTGTCTGTGAGAGGAACACACACGTTTCTGTTACATGCTAAAGTTTAGCTGTATTTTGGCTATGTTTGAGATCAATGATCTGATATTTCATCATTTCTATTCCAGTCTGTGGGACTGTAATCTGACAGAGGAAAACTGTAGAGTTCTCTCCTCAGTTCTCAGCTCAAATTCCCCCAGTCTGAGAGAACTGAACCTGAGTGGAATTTACCTGCAGGATTCAGGAGTAGCGCTGCTCTCTGCTGGACTGGAGAATCAACACTGTACACTGGAGAAACTGAGGTGTACACACACAGTGTACTGTATGGAAAGATTGTGTGTGTTGTATAGTAAAGCTGAACGATTTATGCTGTAACTGTGAGATGTTTTTCCCTGTAGGTTGTCAAACTGCAGTGTTACAGGTGAAGTTTTTGCTGCTCTGGTTTCAGCTCTGAGGTCAAAACCCTCATCACCCCTGAGAGAACTGAATCTGAACTCCAATAATTCAGGAGATTCAGGAGTAAAGCTGCTCTCTGATCTACTGAAGGATCTACACTGCACACTGGAGAAATTACAGTGAGTTACTGACTGTTTCTATACACACACATGCACACACTGAATCTCTTGAACCCCTCACCCTAATCTTGCTTTCAGTTACCAAAAGGAAATATTTGGCCCGCCCTTGTTTGTTTGTTTGCATGAAATTATTTTCAGTTCTGAATTTTAAATGAAGACATTTGATATTTGACTTTACACAGTTCACAAAACCACACACAAAGTGCAGAACTCCTTATATATCCTGCAAAATGAAGCACTGCATTCAAAACTAGGAATGTGTTCAAGGAACACAAGGCCCCTCCCGACAGCATTTTTGTAGGCGGTCATGCAGCCATCATGAATGGTCAGTTACCTAGATTTTTCTATGATATTTTTCTGCAAGGTTAATCACATTGTCAAAAAGCTTATTATGGCATTCAAAAAAAAAAAGCAGATCAGTCTGCTGACCTGTCATAGGTTTTTGTCATTTTCACCGTAGAAAGCATGGAAGCAACAGAGGAGGCCAAAGATAGGAGACCAATCTATACTGTCAATTTATTGGAGAACATATGCCATTAGCCTTATAATTACACACAGTGTCAATGATATTGAGAGCATTACATTACAATGCAGAGCACGCACAATGTAAGTGGAATATCAAGTGTTTTATACTTCAAGTTTTTTCAAGGCATTTTTGGCATTTCAGCAGAAATAACCCACAACATGTTAAACAAGAACACGAATGGAATACATTCTCAGAGAAATCCAGCCCTTTCAGCTGCTGTCATGGCAGCTGGATCGATGCACGGTTTGTTAAATAAAAGTCACTTTTCTTGTATGAAATGTTGACAGATTGTATCCAAATTGTAGCCAGGTTGAGCAAAGGGCATCTCCAATATATTTCTGCCCATTAATGCTTGCTCCATGCCTTCGTATTTCCTGGAGTTTGGTGACACAAAGGGTCACGAATCCACGCAAGTGAATCTCTATATAAATGTGTCGTGACGAAGACCAGTTGACGGAATAAAAGTCAGTGAACATTCAGTCCCAGCCTTCAAATTTCTCTCTCAGGAAAGGGACAAGAACAATAACTGTGCAGTGCACTGTACTGTGCAAAGGATGCTGGGAAATGAGTAACCAATCACTTTTCCTAAGAACACTGCTCGGGATTTCACCAAAACCCCTATGGAGAAAAATCTGAGGACCGTGACGTCGCCCAGGATGATGCAGCCGGGGCCCCACCCTGGAGCCAGGCCCGGGGTTGGGGCTCGTATGCGAGCGCTTGGTGGCCGGGCCTTTGCCCATGGGGCCCGGCCGGGCTCAGCCCGAAGAGGTGACATGGGCCTGACCTCCTGTGGGTTCACCACCCACAGAGGTAGCAGTAGGGGACTGGTGCAATGTGGATTGGGTGGCAGTCGAAGGCAGGGGCCTCGACGACCTGATCCCCGGACACAGCGGCTGGCTGTTGGGACATGGAATGTCACTTCGCTGGGGGGGAAAGAGCCTGAGCTTGTGCGGGAGGTTGAGAGGTACCGGCTAGAGATAGTCGGGCTCACCTCCACGCACAGCTTGGGCTCTGGAACCCAGCTCCTCGAGAGGGGCTGGACTCTCCACTTCTCTGGAGTCGCCAGTGGTGAGCGGCGGTGGGCTGGTGTGGGCTTGCTTATAGCTCCCCAGCTCAGCCGCCATGTGTTGGAGTTTACCCCAGTGAACGAGAGGGTCGCCTCTCTGCGCCTTCGGATTGGGGAGAGGGCTCTTGCTGTTGTTTGTGCCTACGGCCCAAATAGCAGTATAGAGTATCCGGCCTTCTTGGAGTCCCTGGGAGAGGTATTGAGGAGTGCTCAGACTGGGGACTCCATTGTGCTACTGGGGGACTTCAATGCTCACGTGGGCGATGACAGTGACACCTGGAGGGGCATGGTTGGGAGGAACGGCCTCCCCGATGTGAACCCGAGTGGTGTTTTGTTATTGGACTTCTGTGCTAGTCACGGTTTGTCCATAACGAACACCATGTTCGAGCATAGGGGTGTCCATAAGTGCACGTGGCACCAGGACACCTTAGGTCGGAGGTCAATGATAGACTTTGTAGTCGTTTCATCTGATCTCTGGCCCTATGTCTTGGACACTCGGGTGAAGAGAGGGGCTGAGCTGTCAACTGATCACCACCTGGTGGTGAGTTGGATCCGCTGGCGGAGGAGGAAGCTGGACAGACCTGGCAGGCCCAAACGGATGGTGAGGGTCTGCTGGGAACGTCTGGCCGAGCACTCTGTTGGGGAGGTCTTTAACTCCCACCTCTGGGAGAGCTTTTCCCAGCTTCCGAGGGAGGCGGGGGACATTGAGTCTGAGTGGACCATGTTCTCTACCTCCATTGTGGACGCAGCTGTTCGGAGCTGTGGCCACAAGGTCTCCGGTGCCTGTCGTGGCGGCAATCCCCAAACCCGGTGGTGGACACCAGAAGTAAGGGATGCCGTCAAGCTGAAGAAGGAGTCCTATCGGGCCATGTTAACCTCCAGGACTCCCGAGGCAGCTGACGGGTATCGGCAGGCCAGGCGTGCTGCAGCTCGGGCAGTTGCGGAGGCAAAAACTCGGAACTGGGAGGAGTTCGGGGAGGCCATGGAGAAGGACTATCGGTCGGCCTCGAAGAAATTCTGGCAAACCATCCGGCGCCTCAGGAGGGGGAAGCAGTACTCTGCCAATACTGTTTACAGTGCGGGTGGGGAGCTGTTGACCTCGACTGGGGACATTGTCGGGCGGTGGAAGGAATACTTTGAGGATCTCCTCAATCCCACCGTCATGTCTTCCACTGAGGAGACTGAGGCTGATGACTCAGAGGTGGACTCGTCCATTACCCAAGCCAAAGTCACTGAGATGGTTTGCAAGCTCCTCGTGGCAAGGCACCGGGGGTGGATGAGATCCACCCTGAGTATCTTAAGTCTCTGGATGTTGTGGGGCTGTCTTGGTTGACACGCCTCTGCAACATCGCGTGGCGGTCAGGGACAGTGCCTCTGGAGTGGCAGACTGGGGTGGTGGTCCCTCTTTTTAAAGAAAGGGGACCGGAGAGTGTGCTCCAATTATAGGGGAATCACACTTCTCAGCCTCCCAGGGAAGGTTTACTCCAGGGTACTGGAGAGGAGAATTCAACCGATAGTCAAACCTCAGATCCAGGAGGAACAATGCGGTTTTCGTCCTGGTCGCGGAACACTGGACCAGCTCTATACCCTTCATAGGGTGCTCGAGGGTTCATGGGAGTTTGCCCAACCAGTCCACATGTGCTTTGTGGATCTGGAGAAGGCATTCGATCGTGTCCCCCATAGTATTCTGTGGGGGGTGCTTCGGGAGTATGGGGTTCGGGGCCCTTTGCTAAGGGCTGTCCGGTCCCTGTACGAACGGAGCAGGAGTCTGGTTCGCATTGCCAGCAGTAAGTCAGACCTGTTCCCAGTGCATGTTGGACTCCAGCAGGGCTGCCCTTTGTCACCGGTTCTGTTCATAATTTTTATGGACAGAATTTCTAGGTGCAGCCAGGGGCCAGAAGGAATCCTGTTTGGGAACCACAGGATTTCATCTCTGCTTTTTGCGGATGATGTTGTCCTGTTGGCTTCTTCAAACCAGGACCTTCAGCATGCACTGGGGCGGTTTGCAGTCAAGTGTGAAGCGGCTGGGATGAGAATCAGCACCTCCAAGTCCGAGGCCATGGTTCTCGACCGGAAAAGGGTGGCTTGCCCTCTCCAGGTTGGTGGAGAAGTTCTGCCTCAAGTGGAGGAGTTTAAGTATCTCAGGATCTTGTTCACGAGTGAGGGAAGGATGGAGCGTGAGATCGACAGGCGGATCGGTGCAGCCTCCGCAGTGATGCGGTCGCTTTACCGGTCCATCGTGGTGAAGAAGGAGCTGAGCCAAAAGGCGAAGCTCTCAATTTACCGGTCGATCTACGTTCCGACTCTCACCTATGGTCATGAGATTTGGGTAATGACCGAAAGGACAAGATCGCGGATACAAGCGGCCGAAATGAGTTTCCTTCGCAGGGTGGCTGGGCGCTCCCTTAGAGATAGGGTGAGAAGCACAGTCACTCGGGAGGAGCTCGGAGTAGAGCTGCTGCTGCTCCACATCGAGAGGAATCAGCTGAGGTGGCTCGGGCATCTTTTTCGGATGCCTCCTGGACGCCTCCCTGGGGAGGTGTTTCAGGCATGTCCCCCCGGGAGGAGGCCCCGGGGAAGACCCAGGACACGCTGGAAGGACTATGTCTCTCAGCTGGCCTGGGAACGCCTCGGTGTTCTTCCCGAGGAGCTGTCCGAAGTGTCTGGGGAAAGGGAAGTTTGGGCTTCCCTGCTTAGACTGCTGCCTCCGCGACCCGGTCCCGGATAAAGCGGAAGAAGACGAGACGAGACGAGACACTGCTCGGGAATTTCCATCATCAAGTTTCCTCCTTGCGGAGACTTATTATCATGGTTCAAGCAAGACTTGTGATAGATTTATATTTTCTAATACAGTTTACAAACCCCATTAATTTTGCCACCCTTATAATTTCGTGCATGCTCACAGGTATGAAAACACAAATGGAATACAGTCTCAGAGAAATTCAGCCCGTTCAGTGACTGCTATGGTGGCTGGATGGATACCCGGTTCATTAAATAAAAGTCACTTTTCTCATATAAAATGTTGACAGATTATATCCAACTGGAGCCAAGTTGAGAAACAGGCATTCACAATAAATTTCTGCCAGTTAATGCTCGTCCCACACCTTAGTATTTCCTGGAGTTTGGTGACAAGAATGATCACGAATCCATGCAAGTGAATCTCTACAGTGGTGCTTGAAAGTTTGTGAACCCTTTAGAATTTTCTATATTTCTGCATAAATATGTCCTAAAACAACATCAGATTTTCACACAAGTCCTAAAAGTAGATAAAGAGAACCCAGTTAAACAAATGAGAAAAATATTATACTTGGTCATTTATTTATTGAGGAAAATGATTCAATATTACATATCTGTGAGTGGCAAAAGTATGTGAACCTCTAGGATTAGCAGTTAATTTGAAGGTGAAATTAGAGTCCGGTGTTTTCAATCAATGGGATGACAATCAGGTGTGAGTGGGCACCCTGTTTTATTTAAAGAACAGGGATCTATCAAAGTCTGATCTTCACAACACATCTTTGTTGAAGTGTATCATGGCATGAACAGAGGAGATTTCTGAGGACCTCAGAAAAAGCACTGTTGAGGCTCATCAGGCTAGAAAAGGTTACAAAACCATCTCTAAAGAGTAGTTTGGACTCCACCAATCCACAGTCAGACAGATTGTGTACAAATGGAGGAAATTCAAGACCATTGTTACCCTCCCCAGAAGTGGTCGACCAACAAAGATCACTCCAAGATCAAGGCGTGTAATAGTCAGCGAGGTCACAAAGGACCCCAGGGTAACTTCTAAGCAACTGAAGGCCTCTCTCACATTGGCTAATGTTCATGAGTCCACCATCAGGAGAACACTGAACAACAATGGTGTGCATGGCAGGGTTGCAAGGAAAAAGCCACTGCTCTCCAAAAATAACATTGCTGCTCATCTGCAGTTTGCTAAAGATCGCATGGACAAGCCAGAAGGCTGTTGGAAAAAAAAAATTTTGGACGGATGAGAGCAAATTGGAACTTTTTGGTTTAAATGAATAGCGTTATGTTTGGAGAAAGGAAAACACTGCATTCCAGCACAAGAACCTTATCCCATCTGTGAAACATGGTGGTTGTAGTATCATGGTTTGGGCCTGTTTTGCTGTATCTGGGCCAGGATGGCTTGCCATCATTGATGGAACAATGAATTCTGAATTATACCAACGAATTCTAAAGGAAAATGTCAGGACATCTGTCCATGAACTGAATCTCAAGAGAAGGTGGGTCACACAGCAAGACAACGACCCCTAAGCACACAAGTCGTCCTACCAAAGAATGGTTAAAGAAGAATAAAGTTAATGTTTTGGAATGGCCAAGTCAAAGTCCTCACCTTAATCCAATCGAAATGTTGTGGAAGGACCTGAAGCGAGCAGTTCATGTGAGGAAACCCACCAACATCCCAGAGTTGAAGTTGTTCTGTACAGAGGAATGGGCTAAAGTTCCTCCAAGCCGGTGTGCAGGACCTATCAACAGTTACCGGAAATTTTTCGTTGCAGTTATTGCTGCACAAGAGGGTTACACCAGATACTGAAAGCAAAGGTTCACATACTTTTGCCACTCACAGATATGCAATATTGGATCATTTTCCTCAATAAATAAATGAACAAGTATAATATTTTTGTCTCATTCGTTTAATTGGGTTCTCTTTATCTACTTTTAGGACTTGTGTGAAAATCTGATGTTCATATTTATGCAAAAATATAGAAAATTCTAAAGGGTTCACAAATTTTCAAGCACCATCGTATATAAATGAGTGGAATATCTTTCCAATAATGGAGGATGTACTGTGCATTTGTGTGGGGCAAACATGGTCTAAAGGTGCGCAAGACAGCCATGGTCCTAAAAGGTCACTGGTTCAATTTCCTGGAGCGGCAAAGAGCCTAACCCCAACTGTTCCCCAGGTGCTGGGTATACGTGTGTGCTCACTGTATGTCGCTCTGGATAAGAGTGTCTGCTCAATGTTTGATTTGTTGTGGAGAAAAGGAAAATGTTTTGTTTCTGCACATATTTCTGTCTAATTGAACAGTTTCTCTCTGCATACAGAACTATGATGAAAAGCCCACCAAAGACAAAATTGCTTTTGATTGAGGAAAAAAAGTGTGTAACTGGTTGGACAACAATGTGGTCATATGAAGTGTGTGCCATTTGATTTGGTACAAAAGTTTGATGTTAAGTGTTTATGTAGTTTTGAATGCAATGTTTCATTTTGCAGGATAGATGAGTTTTGCACTTTGGGTCTGTGGTTTTGTCAACTGTGTTCAGTGTTTGGAGAAAATGAGCCCTGTTTTCAAAATCACGTTTCAGCAATCATACAAGAAATTATAAATATTTAGCTATGTGTGACGACACTGATGATTTACGGTGCTTAACCTTGTCATTGTCTCCTGTTCTCTGTCTTACAGCATTGAGATCTGAATCATTCACATTCAGATGTTCCAGAACAACTGTGATCACATCCTTTATCTACTCAGCTCCACATTACTTCAGACTGTAATAATGCACTCATGGACCACTTTAATATGAACTTGTTCTTGATTCTATAATTCCTGTTCTTGGCTGCAGGAGTGGAACCCAAATGTGCCTTTCTGCTCACCATGTCTATAAAGAGTTGCTATGAGTTACTACGGTACTTGGGTGGCACAGTGGTTAGCACTTTCACCTCACAGCAAGAAAGTTCTGGGTTCAAGTTCACTGGCTAACAAAGGCTTTTCTGTGTCAAGTTTGCATGTTCTACCCGTGTCTGCATGGGTTTCGTCTGGATGCACCGATTTCCCCCACGGTTCAAAGACATGCGGTAAGGTTAACACGAAGTGCCCTTGGGCAAGGCACCCCCAACTGCACCCCAGGTGCTGTAGAATGGCTGCCCACTGCTCTGCGTATGCATGCGTGCACTCCTTCAGATGGGTTAAACGCAGAAGACTAATTTAACTGTATTTGTGTGCATGCACATGACAAAGGTGGCACCTTCTATTTCCTTCCGGGCAGCTTGAACCAATCTGGGGGGGATTTCCCAAAAGTCTCTTAATGCCAAGAGCATCTTAACTAGGAGAGTGTTCATTGTGCTGCTCACTACTATTTAACAAATGACCTTTGTGCTATGATGCTTTTGGGAAAACTGCAGTCTGCCCATTTTCCTCTGACTGCTTATCTACAAGGCATTTGTTTCTATGCACAAAGTCACTTGCTGTTTCACTCTATTCCATGTAAACTCTAGAAACTTGTGTGAAAACCCCAGGGAGATCAGCAATTTGTGAAATACTCAAACCAGTCCATCTGGCACCAAAAACCCATTCCAAAGGGCATCACAGCAATCACACTCCCTTCCCCATTTTTGATGTTTGACTTTAACTGAAGCTCTTGAGTTAGATCTGCACAATTATGAATCATGTTGCTGTCAAGAGATTATCTAAATCAGCCAAATGTATAAAACAGCAGGTGGGTGTTCCTAATAAAGTGGCCAGTGAGTGCATTTTTGATCTATTTATCCCACATGTTTAGCAGCTCATTGTTGAAGTTTGTTAGGACACTTTGAAAGGTTGCACTAGGTTTTCAACTTGTGATTAAAAACTGAACCTTCTAGATTTACTGTAATGTTACTGCTTGCTAATTTTATTTAGTGTATAATACAAAACGATGACTGAACACACTGAGGTTGAGAGAAGCAGTGTAAAAAAAAAAAAAAAAGATTGCTGTAGACACTGCTTCATAATTGCATAAAGAGATCTGAACTGGAAAAAGGCAGTTGTCATGTGCATGTTAAATGAAGGGTGATTTACTGTCAATACACTGGAAAGTGATTCAGCTGGAGACCTCCATTTTCCCAAAAGATGCAGTACCACCAAAAGGACTACCATAACATTCACAATCAAGCACTGTTTTACTGCAAGGAGGAACAAGGACTGCCAACACAGTAGACTTTTTTTTTTTTAAGACATTTAAATCCATGATTTGACACCATCCTACAGCCTTTTCGAACCACTTTTGCTTGATGCCAATGGAAAAAGCCATGCAGTCAGGGAGACATGGCTTTATAAAGACCAAGGAAGACTGTAGTCTAGTGAGTATGAGAACTGGCACAGCTCTTGAAAATGTGACAGTAAGGAACCTTCCCTCCTTGCCAAAAGGAGTCAATTAACCCTATGCTAAAGGAAACTGAAGCACCCTTCATCAGCGCTGGATCAGGGAGGCCATAGAGATCTGTAAGCGAAGTCCAAGGACCATCAACCAAGATGAGGGAGCATACATGCTCTCCCATACCTGGAGTGCCATCTTGCAGGGGACGAACAGACAGTAGAAGACGTGACCGACCTGTCAAACCAGACAGGAAGGTCACACCTTCGGAAACATCAGCTGATAAGATGCGTCACCAACAACATCCGGTGACACTCTGAGGAAGACGACAGTCGTACGTCGAAACAGGTCAGGTAAAACAAACCTAAAAATTAGATGTCTGATAAAAAAGAAAAAACTAACCATATTCAATATAAGACAATGAACATAAAAGATGAAGCACCCTTCCTTAGCATTTAGAGTAGTCCAACAGCTCTGATCATGACCACTATTTAGATACTGCCAGTCATTTCACTCAGATAAGCTGCCCGTAGTCAGCTGGGATAGGCTCCAGCTTGCCTGCGACCCTGTAGAAGGATAAAGCGGCTAGAGATAATGAGATGAGATGAGAAGCTGCATCCCCAACTACTTCCTCTAACCAGCCAAGCAAAGGCTTTTACTTATTAGGCTCAATGTGCACCGCTTTGTTACCAACCACCCACAGAAACAGGGCCCAACAATTTAGCAAAGTTTAAGGGAAAAAAAAAAAAAAAAAAGCCAAGCAAAGTTAAATTGCCACTTCTCAAGAGAGACAAAGATTAGACATGCATCTTCAAAGATTTAGAAAACATACATCTTTATTGTATACATGCATTTGTAAAGTTACATCACACATGGAATTGAAACACCATCAGGATTTGTCCCATTGAGCTGCAGGAGCACCATCCTCAAGGAGGGGTTCACTCTCTGCACCTGATGCTTCAGTCCCATGGCACAAAACCTTGAGCCAGCCAACAAAGTCTGAACCTTTAGGAAACAGGATGAAGTCATAGAGGAGTGCAGCTACAACACCACATAGTGGCCCTGCCCAGAACACCTAGAGAGAACAAGGAAAGGGAGCACACCAAGTGTTGGGTTCTGTACCGTACATGTTCTCATTCAGCCTTAATCTTAGTCAAGATAAGGGGAGAGAGGTATCTTAAGCCTTTTCTGACCAATCAACTCAGGTGTTGGTTTTCTATAAAACTGCAGCTGACAGCCAAGCTGCAAATCAATTATGTTAATACACTTATTCCATTGTTATTTATATAGCAACAGCTCATTTCTAGGAACTTGTGGCAGATGCACCACATTCCATATTTAAAAAGGAAGTTCCATTAAGCAAGTGTTAAATATTTCCAAGTTCACATGATCAAGTTCTGTAGTAACAAGGCCACTCACCCAGTGGTGTTCAAACTCCACAGAGACTAGAGCTGGGTCAAAAGATCGAGCAGGGTTGATGCCACATCCAGTGTAACTAATCTGTTTAGACAAATTGGATTAGGTCAGTGAGGTGTCTGGCTATTCCTCAAATGGAAGGCTTCCAAAAATTAGCATTTTGAGCTAAAACAAAAACCTACTCCTACAAGGTGAGCCAGAACCAGAGAGCCCACATGCAAATGGAGCTGAACCAGCAGTGCTGTCCCTCCTTTTATCCACTGTTGCTAGGACACATAGCACCAGTTGGAGTGTGAGGAGAAACTCAATTCCAAAGCCTTGTCCTGGACTGACACCATTCAGCTGCAGAATGAACAGTTAGTTTTAACCACTGGGATTTTGCTAGTCACAAGAAAATCTTGCCCAACACTCTGGGCTGGATGTTTAAACACTAGTGGCCAGTTAACCCTCATACCATTCACAAGGAATGATCCAGCATGAGAGAGGCAAAAACCTTAAATCAGGCCATTTCAGTGGTCCGCTGTTGCACTTAGAACAAGACTACCACAGAGGCTAAAGGAATAATATTGGTAGGGGGGGGCTTCGATAGCATGAAGCCAGATGTGACAGCAAGAGTATGGTTGAACAGTGGATGGAAGAGGAGTCAGTTGAACAAAGGAACCCTCAACCAAACCCCTGCTGCCATAACAGGTTTATAAAGCTTGGTTTAGTTTGTTCAATAATCCAAGTGATTGAAAAATTGGGGCAGTTAGAAGGAGCACTTAAAGCCACACCCACCCTGTTCAAGGTCAAACCACTTTTTTTTTTGGGGGGGGGGGGAAGCATCACAGACAAATTACTATTTGTACAATAGTTCCACTAAATCAGTGTCTTGAAGTTACAGCTAGTGACACTAGTCAGATTAAGTATAGGAGTTACTCACCTTGTTCAGCCCAAGTGAATCTACTACTGATGGTCTCACTCCCAGAACAATGCCACTAGCAATCACAGCCCCAGTCACCTGAGCCAGAATGTACCACAATGCCCTGCACATGCTAATCTGGCAGCTAACCAACATAGCAAGTGTGACAGCTGGATTCAGGTGGGCTCCACTGATATGGCCCAAACTTTGAACTAAGACAGCGATGGCTAGCCTAAATGCTAATGCTACCTTTACTTCCTGATCTGGATAGCTGCTGTTCCCATTCCCAATTACTGCTGAAAGGCCACAAAAGACAAACACAGTTGTCCCTATTAACTCTGCAAGGGCAGCCCACCAATAGCCCAAAGCCTGTAATTCCTTCTTCATTGTATATTAATCCAACAGACTGATTTACTGTATTAACAGCAGCTTCTGTTATTTCAACTATTTCCTGTGGCTACGTCACTCATTCTTGATTGGTCTCTCAATATGATTGGCTAAACAATTTGTCAGTCTTTCAATTAGCTCTCTCAAATAATCAGGCTTTCCTCCAAATCCATTTGGCTCAGAACCACTAAGCAGCTTCTCATGACTTTTTTGTACCCAAAATAAACAAATAATTAGCATGACATGCATATTTGGATGGAGGTATGGATAAATCCATATAAATATCTCATCTCATTATCTCTAGCTGCTTTATCCTTCTACAGGGTCGCAAGCAAGCTGGAGCCTATCCCAGCTGACTACGGGCGAAAGGCGGGGTACACCCTGGACAAGTCGCCAGGTCATCACAGGGCTGACACATAGACACAGACAATCATTCACACTCACATTCACACCTATGGTCAATTTAGAGTCACCAGTTAACCTAACCTGCATGTCTTTGGACTGTGGGGGAAACCGGAGCACCCGGAGGAAACCCACGCGGACACGGGGAGAACATGCAAACTCCACACAGAAAGGCCCTCGCTGGCCATGGGGCTCGAACCCAGGACCTTCTTGCTGTGAGGCGACAGCGCTAACCACTACACCACCGTGCCGCCCCCCATATAAATATAAATCACAAATACTTTATTTAATAATTTATTTAAACATTTATTTGAAGATTTCTTGAAAGACATTAATTGAAGGATTTGATGCAATATTTCAACCTGCTGTTTAGGACAAAAAAAAAAAGTATATAACCTGACATCAAAGTGTTTATTATCAGGAAGGGTTCCAAGTAGAAACTGGGGACTAGTAATTGTCAAATGAACCCTTAAAGAAGAAAATGATTCATAATAATTAAGAGTTTGTACTTCACACTTGCACAGCTAATACACACACTCTGAGAAAAAAAATCTTCAAGGGTTCTTTCAGGGTTCATCGGATAAATAAAAATTCTGGAACCTTTTTCTAACACACACACACACACACACTTAAAATTTTGAAAACTTTGACACATTGTCTGCATTTGAAACAGAAGGTTGCTGCCTTGTTGCCTCACTGCCATAATAAAAAGGTGTCTTGTCTGGCCAGACTTTCAGCTGGAGGCATCTTCTAAGTACATTCAAATGCAGGGGCGCAGATAGGATTTTTGAACTGGGGGGGACTGAGCTGTCAGCAAATGATTCCATTTTGTGTGTGTGTGTGTGTATATATATATATATATATATATATATATATATATATATATATATATATATATATATACCCTTAGCAAAAAGAAGTTTATTCAAGTGTACTATGAGTATACTTATTTTTTTACTAAAACTGCAGAAGTATACTTGAAGTTGACTTTTTATAAACTATATTTTATATACTTAAGAATAGTATAGTGAAGTATACTTGGCTTATACTGAAAAGTATAAATAAAAGTCTAAGACTAAGTACATTAATACTAAGACTTATACTTTAACACTAAAACGTATACTTTAGTATACTTTTCACATTTTTCTGCCACAAAGTACTAATACTTAGTATATCTTGCTCCAAGTGCATAATAAGGTCAAGTCATTGACTCATGCTTAACATTTAATTTATATATTAATATAATATAATGCTGGAGTTTAAAACTTTACAGTATATAGTATGTGTGCTCAATTGCATTATCTTTATGTACCTTAAAATCATACACAAAAACAGAAAAACTTTTGACTTGACTTTATTGATCAATTTCTCCAGTAAGGAAGGACTTGATTTCATAGGTCTTTATTTTTGAAATGTTTGAAAATATATCAAACTTGTTTTCAACATTCTGTCTTGTGATTTTGTAAATGCATCACACTCTTGTGTACATACAGTATGAGTAAACTTTAAGAATACATTAAGGAGTATATTTCCAGTATATAAATAGTAAGCTACAAGTAATATGCCAAGCAAACTTAAAGTATAACAAGTAAACTAGTGAAATAACCAACATTTATAACAGTATACTTAAAGTATACAATAATAAACTAAAAATAGGGACTTGAAGTATGTAACTAAGGGGCATTGTGGCTCAGTCAACTAAAGCGCCATACCATAAATCTGGGGACCTGGGTTCAATTCCAACCCAAGGTCATTTCCTGATCCCTCTCCTGCTCATTTCTTCTCTCTACACTGTCCTATCCAATAAAGGTGAAAAAAGCCCAAAAAAAGAAGTATATCGTTAAGTGTGCTTGTGGTATACTTTAAGCATACGAGAGGGATATACCAAGTACATTGATAGTATATAGATGAGTGTACTTGTTGTATACTTTAAAGTGTACTTTTGGAAACTTAAAATGAACTTTAAAGTATACTTTTATAAACTTGAAATGTTCCAATTTAGTCTGAAAAAGTATTAAATTTGTATACTTTCTAGTACACTAAAAGTACATGGTCTGTAGTATACTTGCTATACTTATACTCATACTGAAGCATACTTAATAAAATTAACTTTAAGTGTACTACTTTTTGCTAAGGGTATACACACTACCGTTCAAAAGTTTGGGGTCACTTTGAAATGTCCTTATTTTTGAAAGAAAAGCACTGTTCTTTTCAATGAAGATCACTTTAAACTAATCAGAAATACACTCTATACATTGTTAATGTGGTAAATGACTATTCTAGCTGCAAATGTCTGGTTTTTGGTGCAATATCTCCATAGGTGTATAGAGGCCCATTTCCAGCAACTATCACTCCAGTGTTCTAATGGTACAATGTGTTTGCTCATTGCCTCAGAAGGCTAATGGATGATTAGAAAACCCTTGTACAATCATGTTAGCACAGCTGAAAACAGTTTAGCTCTTTAGAGAAGCTATAAAACTGACCTTCCTTTGAGCAGATTGAGTTTCTGGAGCATCACATTTGTGGGGTCGATTAAATGCTCAAAATGGCCAGAAAAATGTCTTGACTATATTTTCTATTCATTTTACAACTTATGGTGAGAAATAAAAGTGTGACTTTTCATGGAAAACACAAAATTGTCTGGGTGACCCCAAACTTTCGAACGGTAGTGTGTATACATGTTATTTCACCTCCCTCACTGCCATCACCAGGAACTACCTGCAGGCCAGGACAATGATAACATTTTAACATAGCCTATGGAAATCCAAAGTTTACACATTATCATCATGCACAGAAATTGCAAAACTGCAAAACTAGTTTTAAAACCGCTAAGTTCCAACTGTTAAACATAGCGAGAGGCTGGGCTACGTGTGTGTGTGTAAAGTGTAAACCAGTGCATCCTGACTTTCTAACTATGCCTGTGTGTTGCGTGAGCGGCAGTCAGTCAACAACTCTTCGCAAAGTTTCCTTATGAAACAATATGCTCGCTGAAATTATGGCAGGGAACACCAGATTAAACATTAAAACTGCCTTCTGAGCACTGTATCTACAGGCTGCCACCGAAAGAAGGAGGCTACCAGAAAGGCATCTCTACTCCATATGATTTTACTTTCACTACGACATTACTTTGAACAGACTATCAAAAAATTGCAAGGTGATATGATAAAGTAAGGCACAGTTTACTTACAATCTTTTTTTTTTTGAAAAAACGATGCAATCGTTTTCTGCCTTTTGGCACCCTTCATCATGCCGTGTTGGGGTCCTGAACTAGGAGGAGCTGTCCCCGATATGCCTGTCAAACTTGTTGTGGGTAACCATAGCAACCAAGCTTGAGCTCGCAACCTGTGCAGTCTGCGCAGTTGCAACTATGTATGTACTGCTGTGCACCTCAATAAACCGAATGGTAATTAGTCTTTTGATTTTTCCGTGAGGTTTGCCTTATGCAAAGAAAGACAGCATAGACTTTTTTCCTCCCTATAAGTGGGGGGGACCGAACGAGGTGAATTTAAATCTGGGTGGGACGAATCCCCCCCGTCCCCCCCTCTATCTGCGCCCGTGTACAAATGATCTTTTAGGATCACATTTATGGTAATTCTGTGCAACTAAACCAAAGAGCTAGCTAGTTTGGTAACTGATGCCTCACAAATCAAGTGAATATATTTGGTTCCAGTCAATAAAATGTAAATAAATGTGATGTCTCATCTCGTCTCGTCTCGTCTTCATCCGCTTATCCGGGGTTGGGTCGCGGAGGCAGCAGTCTGAGCATGGAAGCCCAAACTTCCCTTTCCCCAGACACCTCGGCCAGCTCCTCGGGAAGAACACAGAGGTGTTCCCAGGCCAGCCGAGAGACATAGTCCCTCCAGCGTGTCCTGGGTCTTCCCCGGGGCCTCGTCCCGGGGGGACATGCCTGGAACACCTCCCCAGGGAGGTGTCCAGGAGGCATCCGAAAGAGATGCCTGAATCACCTCAGCTGATTCCTCTTGATGTGTAGGAACAGTGGCTCTACTCTGAGCTCCTCCCGAGTGACCGTGCTTCTCACCCTATCTCTAAGGGAGCGCCCAGCCACCCTGCGAAGGAAACTCATTTCGGCCGCTTGTACTGTATCCGCAATCTTGTTCTTTTGGTCATTACCCAAAGCTCATGACCATAGGTGAGAGTCGGAACGTAGACCGACCGGTAAATCGAGAGCTTCGCCTTTTGGCTCAGCTCCTTCTTCACCACTACGGATCGGTAAAGTGACTGCATCACTGCGGAGGTCGCACCGATCTGCCTGTCGATCTCACGCTCTATCCTTCCCTCACTCATGAACAAGATCCCGAGATACTTAAACTCCTCCACTTGAAGCAGGACTTCTCCACCAACCTGGAGAGGGCAAGCCACCCTTTTCTGGTCGAGAACCATGGCCTCGGACTTGGAGGTGCTGATTCTCATCCCAGCCGCTTCACACTCGACTGCAAACTGCCCCAGTGCATGCTGAAGGTCCTGGTTTGAAGAAGCCAACAGGACAACATCATCTACAAAAAGCAGAGATGAAATCCTGTGGTTCCCAAACAGGATTCCTTCCGGCCCCTGGCTGCGCCTAGAAATTCTGTCCATAAAAATTATGAACAGAACCGGTGACAAAGGGCAGCCCTACTGGAGTCCAACATGCACTGGGAACAGGTCTGACTAACTGCCAGCAATGCAAACCAGACTCCTGCTCCATTCATACAGGGACCAGACAGCCCTGAGCAAAGAGCCCTGAACCCCATACTCCCGAAGCACCCCCCACAGAATACCACAAGGGACACAGTCGAATGCCTTCTCCAGATCCACAAAGCACATGTGGACTGGTTGGGCAAACTCCCATGAACCCTCGAGCACCCTATGAAGGGTATAGAGCTGGTCCAGAGTTCCGCGACCAGGATGAAAACCGCATTGTTCCTCCTGGATCCGAGGTTCGACTATTGGCCGAATTCTCCTCTCCAGTACCCTGGAGTAAACCTTCCCTGGGAGGCTGAGAAGTGTGATTCCCCTATAATTGGAGCACACTCTCTGGTCCCCTTTCTTAAAAAGAGGGACCACCACCCCAGATGTTGCAGAGGCATGTCAGCCAAGACAGCCCCACAACATCCAGAGACTTGAGATACTCGGGGCGGATGTCATCCACCCCCGGTGCCTTGCCACCGAGGAGCTTGCTAACCACCTCAGTGACGTCGGCTTGGGTAATGGACGAGTCCACCTCTGAGTCATCAGCCTCCACTTCCTCAATGGAAGACATGATGGTGGAATTGAGGAGATCCTCGAAGTATTCCTTCCACCACCCGACAATGTCCCCAGTCGAGGTCAACAGCTCCCCACCTGCACTGTAAACAGTGTTGGCAGAGTACTGCTTCCCCCTCCTGAGGCACCGGACGGTTTGCCAGAATTTCTTCGAGGCCGACCGATAGTCCTCCTCCATGGCCTCACCGAACTCCTCCCAGTTTCGAGTTTTTGCCTCTGCAACTGCCCGAGCTGCGGCACGCCTGGCCTGCCGATACCCGTCAGCTGCCTCAGGAATCCCGGAGGCCAACATGGCCTGATAGGACTCCTTCTTCAGCTTGATGGCATCCCTTACTTTTGGTGTCCACTACTGGGTTCAGGGATTGCCGCCATGACAGCCTGCGGCCACAGCTCCAAACAGCCGTGTTGACAATGGAGGCAGAGAACATGGTCCACTCAGACTCAATGTTTCCCGCCTCCCTCGGAAGCTGGGAGAAGCTCTTCCGGAGGTGGGAGTTAAAGACCTCCCCGACAGAGTGCTTGGCCAGATGTTCCCAGCAGACCCTCACCATACGTTTGGGCCTGCCAGGTCTGTCCAGCTTCCTCCTCCACCAGCAGATCCAACTCACCACCAGGTGGTGATCAGTTGACAGCTCAGCCCCTCTCTTCACCCAAGTGTCCAAGACCTAGGGCCGGAAATCTGATGAAACGACAACAAAGTCGATCATCGACCTCCGACCTAAGGTGTTCTGGTGCCACGTGCACTTATGGACACCCCTATGCTCGAACATGGTGTTCGTTATGGACAAACCGTGACTAGCACAGAAGTCCAATAACAAAACACCACTCGGGTTCAGATCGGGGAGGCCGTTCCTCCCAACCACGCCCCTCCAGGTGTCACTGTTGTCGCCCACATGAGCATTGAAGTCCCCCAGTAGAACAATGGAATCCCCAATCTGAGCAGCTCTCAGTACCTCTCCCAGGGACTCCAAGAAGGCTGGATACTCTATACTGCTATTCGGCCCGTAGGCACAAACAACAGCAAGAGCCCTCTCCCCGATCCGAAGGCGCAGAGAGCCGACCCTCTCGATCACTGGGGTAAACTCCAACACATGGCGGCTGAGCTGGGGAGCTATAAGCAAGCCCACACCAGCCCGCCGCCGCTCACCATGGGCAACTCCAGAGAAGTGGAGAGTCCAACCCCTCTCAAGGAGCTGGGTTCCGGAGCCCAAGCTGTGCATGGAGGTGAGCCTGACTATCTCTAGCCAGTACCTCTCAACCTCCCGCACAAGCTCAGACTCTTTCCCCCCCAGTGAAGTGACATTCCATGTCCCAACAGCTAGCCGCTATGCTCGGGGATCAGGTCATCGAGGCTCCTGCCTTTGACTGCCCCCCAATCAACACTGCACCAGCCCCCTATGGCTACCTCTGTGGTGGTGAACCCACAGGAGGTCGGGCCCACGTCATCGCTTCGGGCTGAGCCCAGCTGGGCCCCGTGGGCAAAGGTCTGGCCACCAAGCGCTCACATACAAGCCCCAACCCCGGGCCTGGCTCCAGGGTGGGGCCCCGGCTGCATCATATTGGGCGATGTCATGGTCCTTGCTCGATTGTTATCCATAAGGGGTTTTTGGTGAACTGCTCTTGGTTTGGCCTGTCACCTAGGACCTGTCTGCCTTGGGAGACCCTAACAGGGGTGTATTGCCCCCGACAACATAGCTCCTAGGATCATTCAAGCACACAAACCCCTCCACCACAGTAAGGTAGCAGTTCTAGGAGGGGCATTGTGTAAATGTGATGTTATAATATTTATTTCTCAGGAACTTTTTTTTTTTTAAATCTAAGCAAAAAACAAAGCCAAAAAATGATATTTGTACACAAAATCACTTTTCTATGAAGTTTGGTCCACCTATTTTTTTTTCCTGTTGCTTTCAGGAGCTGATGCACAGATTTATGGGCAATACGCAGCATCGAGCATAAATCAGTGACGCCTTCTACTGGGGCCCATTTGAAGGCATCTTAAAAGACTGGAAACGAGAATTTGATCAGTGTCAAATGGTCCTTGATGACTTGCTGTCTTATTAGACATACTCCTGAAACAGCATTTTGAACACACCCACTCTGAACCATTAAAGGTTCTGTCCATGGTAACTATGGTAATCTCTGGTCACGTACTATTTTATCATAATATTTAGCTCACTCTTAAAATATGTTAGAACCCTAGTAAGTTTTCCATACCCAGCCTTACAATTAAATGTCATTACATCTTGGGGAAACCCTTAGACTTTTACTTTGGACTTTATTTTCTGGGTCATTGTTGTGCAACAGAATAGTGTCCTCCCTAGCAGGAGATTGGGAGTTCTAATCCCGCTGATGCCACAACCATCTGTGCTCAGGAGCCCAAGAGAGCAAAATTGGGAGAAAGAGGTGGCATACTCTTGCTCCTCTGTCAATTACAGTGACACAAACCAATCATGGGCATTTCTGAGCTCATGTGTACAGAAATGTGTGGATAGTGATTTCCTCCATGTTTTACTTCGCCCCTGAACATTGCATATCACATATATAATGTTTCTAATCTTAATATTAGTGTGACAGAGGGATCTACCATAGCTTGCAGCATCACATAAAATTCTCCTTTTCTTCCCCATGCTGCAAAGTCTCCCTGACTGTAGCAGCTACCATGTTGTGAGTGCACGCAGCCGTAGCTAGCATATTCTCCAGTTCATAGACAAAAACACAAACATTCTAAATTCACCTTTCCTTCCCCGTTAACAGTTCCTGAAATCCAAGCACACAAACACGCACTTGTCATTTTGAGTGTTTTATTTTGCTTATCTGTTCAGTGTGTCTGTGTGGTGGAAAACAGAAAAAAACACTCACTCGTTTGGATCCAAGCAGGAAAAAAGTATCTTTATTTTTGGTCTCTCAACACAAAAGAAATGCAGAACAAAGAAACGGTTCCAGGCGCATGCCTCCCCTTCCTCACGATGGCATTTTATATTCTTGTGGAACTTCCTGTTAAAAGACCATAACCCAATCTAAAGCAAGAATTGAAACTCCTACCATAAAAGGGATTGTCCTTTGTCAACAGATGTTGTGGCAGCAGGGGTGTAGTCAAGCATCAGCTGTGAACAGCGGGGAGGCAAGTGAACAGCAAGGAGGTAATGTGATGAGGTGCACCTGTGTCAAATTACTGGCTGTCTGTTAACTTGTATCTCTGTGTGTCTTTCAGACAGTCAGGAATGATAGATAGATAGATAGATAGATAGATAGATAGAGTGGTGCTTGAAAGTTTGTGAACCCTTTAGAATTTTCTATATTCCTGCATAAATATAACCTAAAACAATATCAGATTTTCACACAAGTCCTAAAAGTAGATAAAGAGAACCCAGTTAAACAAATGAGACAAAAATATTATACTTGATCATTTATTTATTGAGGAAAATGATCCACTATTACATATCTGTGAGTGGCAAAAGTATGTGAACCTTTGCTTTCAGTATCTGATGTGACCCCCTTGTGCAGCAATAACTGCAACTAAAAGTTTCCGGTAACTGTTGATCAGTCCTGCACACCGGCTTGGAGCAATTTTAGCCCATTCCTCTGTACAGAACAGCTTCAACTCTGGGATGTTGGTGGGTTTCCTCACATGAACTACTCGCTTCAGGTCCTTCCACAACATTTCGATTGGATTAAGGTCAGGACTTTGACTTGGCCATTCCAGAACATTAACTTTATTCTTCTTTAACCATTCTTTGGTAGAACGACTTGTGTGCTTAGGGTCGTTGTGTTGCTGCATGACCCACCTTCTCTTGAGATTCAGTTCATGGACAGATGTCCTGACATTTTCCTTTACAATTTGCTGGTATAATTCAGAATTCATTGTTCCATCGATGATGGCAAGCCGTCCTGGCCCAGATGCAGCAAAACAGGCCCAAACCATGATACTACCACCACCATGTTTCACAGATGGGATAAGGTTCTTATGCTGGAATGCAGTGTTTTCCTTTCTCCAAACATAACACTTCTCATTTAAACCAAAAAGTTCTATTTTGGTCTCATCCATCCACAAAACATTTTTCCAATAGCCTTCTGGCTTGTCCACGTGATCTTTAGCTGCAGACGAGAAGCAATGGCTTTCTCCTTGCAACCCTGCCATGAACACCATTGTTGTTCAGTGTTCTCCTGATGGTGGCCTCATGAACATTAACATTAGCCAATGTGAGAGAGGCCTTCAGTTGCTTAGAAGTTACCCTGGGGTCCTCTGTGACCTCGCCGACTATTACACGCCTTGCTCTTGGAGTGATCTTTGTTGGTTGACCACTCCTGGGGAGGGTAACAATGGTCTTGAATTTCCTCCATTTGTACATAATCTGTCTGACTGTGGATTGGTGGAGCCAAACTCTTTAGAGATGGTTTTGTAGTAGTGTGGACAATATTGCTGGTAGTGATGATGAACATGATGTTGAAGAAAATGAACCACAGACAGTAAAGTCACATCAGGAAGCAGTGAAAATGTTGTCTCAGCTGAAGGTGTTTTATATGAGCAAGGGCATGTGTAATATCACAGAGGATTTAAACAAAATTCAAGAAAATGTGGAAAAACAGTCGGTGAAAATAATGGGAAATGCCAGGCAGTCCACTTTGGACAGGTTGTTTAAGTGAAATGTGAATGTGCCTACTATAGCTCAATTGTGTGGCTAAACTATTGTTACCTGCAAGTTGTTTTAGCAAGTAAAAGTAGTGTTCCATATGACCATATGAGTAAACATGTGTAAAGTTAACTGTTTTTATGCTAGGTCATTTTTGCTCTGTTTTGTGCTTGAGCATGTTTTTATGTTATAAAACTGCTATCCATGTTATTCCAGAAACACTGATTAAACAAAACTTTATGACATGAAAAAAGAGAGAGATGGTTTTGTAACCTTTTCCAGCCTGATGAGCATCAACAATGCTTTTTCTGAGGTCCTCAGAAATCTCCTTTGTTCGTACCATGATACACTTCCACAAACATGTGTTGTGAAGATCAGACTTTGATAGATCCCTGTTATTTAAATAAAACAGGGTGCCCACTCTGTGATGACCTGGCGACTTGTCCAGGGTGTACCCTGCCTTTCGCCCGTAGTCAGCTGGGATAGGCTCCAGCTTGCCTGTGACCCTGTAGAAGGAAAAAGCGGCTAGAGATAATGAGATGAGATGAGATGAGGGTGCCCACTCACACCTGATTGTCATCCCATTGATTGAAAACACCTGACTCTAATTTCACCTTCAAATTAACTGCTAATCCTAGAGGTTCACATACTTTTCCCACTCACAGATATGTAATATTGGATCATTTTCTTCAATAAATAAATGACCACGTATGATATTTTCATCTCATTTGTTTAACTGGGTTCTCTTTATCTACTTTTAGGACTTGTGTGAAAATCTGATGATGTTTTAGGTCATATTTATGCAGAAATATAGAAAATTCTAAAGGGTTCACAAACTTTCAAGCACCACTGTAGATAGATAGATAGATAGATAGATAGATAGATAGATAGATAGATAGATAGATATGATACCATACCCCAGTCATGTGTGTTTGTTTGGTGAAAGAGTCACTGAAAAGTGTGTACAAATAAAAGAACTCACCTGTTCTGAAGCCTGCTTCCCATTTCTCTGTTTCCTAAAGTCAGAGATCTGTAACACTGGTGCCAAAACCCGGGACTGAGGAATGAATACCACCATGGGTTCCGAACCAGTCCAAGAACTCCAAATGCTCAACAACGACCTCGAGCACCAGCAGCATGCCCTTGTTGTGCTTTCTGCCAACCTGAGCCGATGCTTCCAGGATCTGCTTGAAGCCCAGGCAGAGGATAGGCAGGTAATACAGAGCTGGGTCCAATCTGTGGGTGCTCCAGCAGGTGTTCCTGCAGCCAGCGTGCCCATCCAGCTGGTTTTGTGTGGGGGCCCACTGTTGTGTTCTCCCAAATTTTCTCTCCCTTTTGTTTTACAGACCAACATATCAGACAGAGGGCTGGGGGCCATTTTGTCCCAGGTGGTGGAGGAAGAGGAATGTCTGGTGCTGTACATCAGCTGCAAGCTCTCCATGCAAGAGTCAAAGTACAGCACAATAGAGAAGGAGTGTCTGGCCATTAAGTAGGCAGTCCTCACTCTCCGCTACTACCTGCTAGGACACCTATTCACCCTCTGTTCCAACCATGCCCCATTCCAGTGGCTCCACCGCATGAAGGATGCCAATGCACAGATCACTCATTGGTATCTGGCCCTTTAGCCCTTTAAATTCAAGGTGGTCCACAGGCCAGGGGCACAGATGATGGTGGCAGATTACCTATCTCGCGGGGGGGGGGGGGGGAGTCAGCTGCAGGCCAGACAGCTCCCTGGCCTGAGTCGGGTGGTGGGGGTATGTGGCAGCACGAGCGTGGTCGAACGTTGGCTGTGAATGGCGAGGAGGCAGGTTGAACCAGTGGGTAACATGTGATGAGGTGCACCTGTGTCAAATTACTGGCTGTTTATTAACCTGTCTCTGTGTGTCTTTCAGACAGTCAGGAATGAGAGAGAGAGAGCGAACTGTGATACCCCAGTTATGTGTTTTGTTTGTTTGGTGAAAGAGTCACTGAAAAGTGTACAAATAAAATAACTCACCTGTTTTGAAGCCTGCTTCCCATTCCTCTGTTTCCCAAAATCATTGATCTGTCACAGATGCGTTCTCTTTTTGCATTTTTCCCAAATATTTAATGGTTTCTCAAAGACAGGCACCATTATCGCTAATCCTCTTCCTATACGTACTAAACGTTTCACACACATGCTTGGTCCATGAATGGGTCATGAACCCCTAACACACACAGGGCTATACTAAAAATTCCATTACATTTCCCCTCTTTGTTAATTTCATTAACACCTTGTCCAAGCAAAATATATCAAAATTATACATCAATTCTTACACCCCACAATCTCATTTTAGCAGGAACATCATTAAATTTTGACTGGAAACTATGATACTGCTTTTTTTTTTTTTGCAAGGCATAGACACCTATCATTTCAGCAATCAAATAGTAAGGAAAAATCAATGCAAATAACATACATGTACAACCCCGATTCCAAAAAAGTTGGGACAAAGTACAAATTGTAAATAAAAACGGAATGCAATGATGTGGAAGTTTCAAAATTCCATATTTTATTCAGAATAGAACATAGATGACATATCAAATGTTTAAACTAAGAAAACGTATCATTTAAAGAGAAAAATTAGGTGATTTAAAATTTCATGACAACAACACATCTCAAAAAAGTTGGGACAAGGCCATGTTTACCACTGTGAGACATCCCCTTTTCTCTTTACAACAGTCTGTAAACGTCTGGGGACTGAGGAGACAAGTTGCTCAAGTTTAGGGATAGGAATGTTAACCCATTCTTGTCTAATGTAGGATTCTAGTTGCTCAACTGTCTTAGGTCTTTTTTGTCGTATCTTCCGTTTTATGATGCGCCAAATGTTTTCTATGGGTGAAAGATCTGGACTGCAGGCTGGCCAGTTCAGTACCCAGACCCTTCTTCTACGCAGCCATGATGCTGTAATTGATGCAGTATGTGGTTTGGCATTGTCATGTTGGAAAATGCAAGGTCTTCCCTGAAAGAGACGTCGTCTGGATGGGAGCATATGTTGCTCTAGAACCTGGATATACCTTTCAGCTTTGATGGTGTCTTTCCAGATGTGTAAGCTGTCCATGCCACACACACTAATGCAACCCCATGCCATCAGAGATGCAGGCTTCTGAATTGAGCGCTGATAACAACTTGGGTCGTCCTTCTCCTCTTTAGTCCGAATGACACGGCGTCCCCGATTTCCATAAAGAACTTCAAATTTTGATTCGTCTGACCACAGAACAGTTTTCCACTTTGCCACAGTTCATTTTAAACGAGCCTTGGCCCAGAGAAGACGTCTGCGCTTCTGGATCACGTTTAGATACGGCTTCTTCTTTGAACTATAAAGTTTTAGCTGGCAATGGCGGATGGCACGGTGAATTGTGTTCACAGATAATGTTCTCTGGAAATATTCCTGAGCCCATTTTGTGATTTCCAGTACAGAAGCATGCCTGTATGTGATGCAGTGCCGTCTAAGGGCCCGAAGATCACGGGCACCCGGTATGGTTTTCCGGACTTGACCCTTATGCACAGAGATTTTTCCAGATTCTCTGAATCTTTTGATGATATTATGCACTGTAGATGATGATATGTTCAAACTCTTTGCAATTTTACACTGTTGAACTCCTTTCTGATATTGCTCCACTATTTGTTGGTGCAGAATTAGGGAGATTGGTGATCCTCTTCCCATCTTTACTTCTGAGAGCCGCTGCCGCTCCAAGATGCTCTTTTTATACCCAGTCATGTTAATGACCTATTGCCAATTGACCTAATGAGTTGCAATTTGGTCCTCCAGCTGTTCCTTTTTTGTACCTTTAACTTTTACAGCCTCTTATTGCCCCTGTCCCAACTTTTTTGAGATGTGTTGCTGTCATGAAATTTCAAATGAGCCAATATTTGGCATGAAATTTCAAAATGTCTCACTTTTGACATTTGATATGTTGTCTATGTTCTATTGTGAATACAATATCAGTTTTTGAGATTTGTAAATTATTGCATTACGGTTTTATTTACAATTTGTACTTTGTCCCAACTTTTTTGGAATCGGGGTTGTATTTGAGCTATTTATCATTTTAACTAATTTCTTTGTCTAAAAAAGGTAGGCTATAGGCTTCATCTGTCTAGTCTGGGAATTCACCTGGGCCTATTTTCACCAGGACTTGGTCTTGCAAATGTACAGCCATTATCCTTTGCATCATAGCTGACAAGCATTGCATCATACACAGAGCACACAGACATATCAAAACTACCATCAATATCACAGGGATGATCATGTTCACATACAGTGCCTTGCAAAAGTATTCATACACCCTGGAACTTTTTCACATTTTTCCACCTTACAACCACGAACTTAAAAGGTTTTTATTGAGATTTTATGTGATAGACCAACACAGAGTAGCACATAATTGTGAAGTGAAACGAAAATGATAAATGGTCTTCAAAATTTTAAACAAATAAAAATCTGAAAAATGTGGTGTGCATTAGTGTTCAGCCCCCTGTACTCTGATACCTCTAAATACAATCCAGTGCAATCAATTGCCTTCAGAAGTCATCTAATTAGTTAATAGAGTCCTACTGTGTGTAATTTACTCTCAGCATAAATACACTTGTTTTGTGAAGGCCTCAGTGGTTTGTTAGAGAACACTGAAGAACAAACAGCATCATGAAAACCAAAGAACTCACTAGACAGGTCAGGGATAAAGTTCTGGAGAAGTTTAAAGCAGGGTTAGGTTATAAAAAAATATCCGAAGCTCTGAACATCTCAAGAAGCACTGTTCAATCCATCATTCAAAAATGGAAAAAGTATGGCACAACTGCAAACCTACCAAGACGTGGCCGTCCATCTAAACTGACAGAGCGAGCAAGGAGAGCACTGGTTAGAGAAGCATCCAAGAGGCCCATGATCACTCTGGAGGAGCTGCAGAAATCCACAGCTCAGGTGGGAGAATCTGTGCACAGGAAAACTATAAGTTGTACACTCCACAAATCTGGCCTTTTTGGAAGAGTGGCAAGAAGAAAGCTATTGTTGAAAGACAGGCATAAGAAGACATGTAGGGGACACAGTAAACATGTGGAAGAAGGTGTTTTGGTCAGATGAGACCAAAGTTGAACTTTTTGGCCTAAATGCAAAGCGCTATGTGTGGCAGAAAACTAACACTGCTCATCACCCTGCACACACCATTCCCACTGTGAAACATGGTGGTGGCAGCATCATGCTATGGGGATGCTTTTCTTCAGCAGGGACAGGGATGCTGGTCAGAGTTGATGGATGGAGCTAAATACAGGGCAATCCTGGAAGAAAACCTCTTGGAGGCTGCAAAAGACTTGAGGCTGGGAAGGAGATTCACCATCCAGCAAGACAATCAGTACGTTTACATGCACATCCAAATCGAGCTACTGTCGGTAATCGAGCAAAGGGTCCCAGCAGGGGTGCCAGAGAAATCCAATCCTACATGCAACTGTGAAATCGAGCTATTGTGTAAGGTGCATTGTGCACCCGAGCCACAGGTGGTGCTACATGCCCCATCGTGTTGGTACACTTCCAGTTGTCGTCATGAAGAAGAGCTAAAGTGTTGCCAGATACTGCTGACGTTTTCCAGCCCAAAACATGTTCAAATCCGCCAAAATGCACTTAAAACCTCCCAATCTGGCAACACTGGCAGTTCCGTGTTCAAGCTGTTAGGCTTGCTCTAACAGACTGTATGGCTACAAACTGTCCGGCGTAGACCACTGTTTTGTAAGACAACTTATTTTGCACAATTGTATATTTTTCTAAAGTCCATTTTTTTGCTTACAAAAAAATATTTTTTTTGCTTACAATTTAACTTATGTCTTAATAAACACACAGTTCAATTGTTTTGTTTTTATTTACATTCTTCAGATGTTGGACATATATATATATATATACACATACACACACACAAATACAGTGACTTGTTTAGGTACACAATTCACAGCTATGCAACAGCTGTACAGATGTATTTGGTGATACAGTAAGTGAGCTAAATTTTAACAGTGCAAACAATGCCACAAAAAGAAAAGATTCATGCCGTTGTCATGATTCGTTGTCATGCCGACCGAGGCTGTTGTGTTCCCTGCTTGTGGTCTCATCACTCGTTACTTCCGGAAGGGGCAGCGCTGAAGTAAGCGGCTCGACTACGTAGCTCAATAGGGTTTACATGCACTAAGTAGCTCGGCTACAATTGCATAATCTAGGTCGTGTAGCTCGATTGCGAGAAATCAAGTTCGGTTCAATTTCAGCCTAGCTAAGGTGTTTACATGCCATTTAGAGCTTCGATTTCAGTCGAGCAACGGCAGAAATTCGATTTTCTCTATGTGCATGTAAACGCACTGTATGACTCTAAACATACAGCCAGAGCTACAATGGAATGGTTTAGATCAAAGAATATTCATGTGTTAGAATGGTCCAGTCAAAGTCCAGACCTAAATCCCATTGAGCATCTGTGGCAAGACTTGAAAATTGCTGTTCACAGATGCTCTCCATCCAATCTGGCTGAGCTTGAGCTATTTTGCAAAGAAGAATGGGCAAAAATTTCAGTGTCTAGATGTGCAAAGCTGGTAGAGACATACCACAAAAGACTTGCAGCTGTAATTGCAGCAAAAGGTGGCTCTACAAAGTATTTACACGGGGGCTGAATACTAATGCACATCACATTTTTCAGATTTTTATTTGTTTAAAATTTTGAAGACCATTTATCATTTTTGTTTCACTTCACAATTATGTGCTATTCTGTGTTGTTCTATCACATAAAATCTCAATAAAAAACTTTTAAGTTCGTGGTTGTAAGGTGGAAAAATGTGAAAAAGTTCAAGGGGTATGAATACTTTTGCAAGGCACTGTATGTTGCCCAACATCCAAACAAACTGAAAAGCCATCCCCAAGTGGGTTACGCTATGCTCGTCCAGTTGTAATTGTCTTGCCACTTCCTTCATTTGCTTGATGGCGAATGTGATGGTATCATGTTCATCATCATTTGCTGGGACATAGGTGCAGCATTCTTCTCCAACCATTGCACAAACTCCACCTTCATTAGCCAATATAATGTCTAATGCCAGTCTATTCTGAGTTGTCATCACTCGTACTGCTGTCAGTTCTTGTTTAACCCCTTCTAGCACGAGAGTGGTGGCATTCACAAATGTGGCAAGTCTTTAATGTGTCACCTCCAACTGACTCCATACCTGAGGCCACACTGAGGGAAAAAAAGCATGCCAAAATTTCTAACATCTAGACTCTAGTTGGTGTTCAGGAGGTGGGAAGTCTTCATCAGTGTTTGACCTCCTTCTTCATTGTGATGAAGTTCGGTAAACATGGATGGTCATGGGAATTTTGAGTTGAGTAAAAGCACATACTCCAGTCCACCCATGCAGCAGGTAGTAATATGCTCGTTCTCCACATACCCAGTACCAGTCAGATTTGTACCCAGTGTATCTTGGAGTGTAAACAGTGTCAGCTTGTCCATGGACTCCAGGGTGTGCCAGCGAACATGGAGGATCCAGGCAATAACATGACTTCTTTTATGCTCTGTATGTGATTGCACAAGAGGCACCCATAAGGCTGCCCAATGGGTGCAACAGATGTGCTCCCATTGACTTCACACAGGGACTTTGTAACCCTTAGGCTACGTTTACATTACGTCGAATCAGCGGATCATCAGATTAACGTTCTTAAAATGATTCGCGTTTACACTAAAACCGTTAGCCGTGCACACAGCAACACCAATACGCGGATACGCTCGGCTCCGCAGGCATCCTGCGCTCCAAATCACTCCACCCTGAACAGCGAGTGCCCTCTGGAGGGTGCGCACTCCGGCCCTGCGCAGCTCACAGAGTGCGCGAGTGAAGTGAACAAGCCACGATTCGGGACTGAGCCGCTGTGTGTGTGATCCCAGCGCATATCACTTATTACTTGCAAGTGGAAGGATGGCAAGCCTAAAGACAATCATAACTACACAGTGGGCAGTATTTGCATCAGTATTTGCAGTATTTTCATACTTTTATACTCTTTAATGAAAGGTGATACAAGGCGGAAGTCCGCGCCGTTTTTCAGCAGTCGCGTCACATGACCAACGCCAGCGAATCAGGAAGGTGGATGTCACAGTGACGTTGTCCAATGAGACGCCAGCTAGAGCTCAGCACAGCGTATTCGCGTATTCTGAATGTTTACACAGCACCGGAGCTGATACGATCTAGATTGAATACGTGGACGCTGGCGGATTCCCGTTTCCCCGCTTTTCCAGGGGGGTTAATGTAAACGGACAGTGCATCCGCGAAGAAAACGAGACAGATATGGTCTAGTGTAAACGTAGCCTTAGTCAACACTCGCAGTCCTGCATCAGAGCTGCCAAAGACTTTAGGTCCCCACTTGAATTCTCCTGATGCTCTTAACGGCTGCAATTCTAGACTGTGTATGAGGTTCAGTGTGGTAGAGAGGCAGCTGTCCACAAATACGCCAGCCATTCAGGCCCTCCAGCATTTCTGGAAACCAGGACATTTACCATGGTCCTCAGAGTATCATTCAGGCTTGTTTTTGTGGGTTTACATGCAAAAGGGTGAGCCGATGTATGAGGGATCAGGGTGCACACTACACACGGTTCTGTAAGGTTTGGACTTTGTAGTTTGCATATTTCCAAAACTCATTGTGGACAATGGGTGCATAATGATTAGGGCCTATTTCACTTTGTCTTTGTTGCAGCATTTTTGGGAGTAAGCAGGACAAGTTCACTGCAATCCCAAGCACAATTAGTGCAGCCCATACAGCTTTTACATGGCACTGGAATGGATTCTTCATGATGTCAGACATGTAAGGAAAGGCTCCATACAGTAAAACCTTGCCTATAGCTGGCACTTACTGGTGCTCCGAGTGCAGGCATGCCTGTTTATGCACTCTTCCCATGGTCAGTGAGGCACAGTAATAATCTATGCAGCCACTAACTTACTGCCTGTGTCTTGTCCTCTGCTTCTAGGGGCGGTGCTTTCTTGCAGTGGCTAGCATGTATCCACATGGCTCTTTCCTTCACCTTCACAGCTGTCTGAGTTGTGAGCAACACCCGATACGGTCCTAGCCACCTTCAATCTCTCCAGCATTTTCTCCTGAAGTCTTTCACCACTATCCAATCCCCAGGCTTCAAATCATGTAGCATAGTTTCAGCTGTCCTTAGTAGTGCCTCCTTTCCCTGCTCATGGGTAAGACATAATACAGAAGAAAGTTCTGCACAATATTGCAACATTCCATCTTCTTATAGGCCCCTAGTCAGCTGTGGAATTGGCTGAGGGCCTATCCCAGTATTTGGTGGTCTGCCAAAGAGTATTTCAAATGGGCTCAAGTTCATTCTTGCTTTGACCCTCCTGCACATATACAAGAGTGCAATGGGCAGGGCCTTAACCCAATTGAGATCCGTATCTTCGCAACATTTAGCCAATTTGTTTTTGAGCATCCCATTTTCCTGCTCTACTGCACCCCCGCTAGTTGGGTGATATGCACAATGTTGTTTCAGGTCAATTCTCAACATTTCTCCCACCCGTTTCAAGGCCTGATTTACAAACAGAGTTCCGTTATCACTACTAATCTTCCTAGGAATGCCCCATCTTGGAATGATTTCAGTTTGCAGAGTTTTCACTACAGCTCCTGCATCTTGTTTGGAAGTGGGGAATGCCTCTACCCATTTAGAGAACATATCTACTATTATGAGACAGTATGTTTTCCCTTCTGCGAGTGTCAATTCAATAAAATCCATCTGTAAATGTTCAAATGGTCTCTGTGGTTGTGGGTATGCAGCCTGTGCTACCTGTTGCCCCCGATGTATGTTGTGTGTGGTGCAAGTGACACACTTCTCGCAAATATTTTGGGCAAAATTCATAAATCCTTTTGTAAACCAAAAATGCTCAATAGTGCTGCTCATTCCCCCCTTTGACACATGATCATGACCATGTGTCAATTTTGCAAAATAAGGGAAATAACACTTGGGCAGACATGGCTTGAATCCATCTGGAACATACCAAATACCTTGTTTGTGAATACAACCTGCTCTTCTCCAAATCTGGTGTTCTTCTGATGTAGCTGTCGCCTGTAGAATATGTAATAATAATAATAAGTTCAATTTATATAGCGCCTTTCACAAACCCAAGGACGCTTTACAAAAGAGTTACCACCAAAAAAAAAAAATTAGGAAGAATAGTGTGAGGTAAAGAGAACAGTTTTCAAGTTGGCTTTGAAGGAAGAGAGTGTGGAACAGTCACGAAGCGATTGTGGTAACGAATTCCAAAGTTTAGGAGCAGCAACACTAAATGATCTGCCACCCATAGATGCCAATTTAAAACGAGGAACAGTCAGAAGTCCACAGACAGAAGATCTGAGGGAGCGGGAGGGACAGTACAAATTAATTAACTCACAGAGATAGGAAGGAGCGAAACTATGAAGAGCTTTATAGGTTAACAGCAAAATTTTGTATTTGATCCAGGAGATAACTGGCAATCAATGCAGTTGCTGTAAAACAGGAGTGATGTGAGCAGTGCGCTTGGTGAGTGTGAGGATTCTTGCTGCTGAGTTTTGAATGTACTGCAGGCGATTGAGCAATGTGGCAGGGAGACCATAAAAGAGAGAATTGCAATAGTCAAGATGAGAAAAAATAAATGCATTGACCAACATATTGGCATCAGTTTCCAAAAGAAAAGGGCGGAGACGAGCAATATTGCGGAGGTGAAAGAAAGCATTCTTAGTAATTAGTTTAAGATGGGGTTCAAACGTAAGGGCGGAGTCAAAGATAACTCCAAGGTTTTTTATAACTTGGGAAGGATGAATAGACACACCATCTACATCAATAGTAAAACTGGAGAAATTCTGAACCTGTCTTTTGGTACCTACTAATAGAACCTCCGTTTTGTCAGCATTAAGTTTAAGGCAGTTCTTATACAGCCATTGCTTAAGGTCAGTGATGCAAGACCTTAGCAGCTGAACAGAGGCTATGGAAGGGGTGATAGTGATGTAGATTTGAATATCATCAGCATAACAATGAAAGTTAAGGCCATGGTTACGAATAATCTGGCCTATAGGAGAAACATATAAAAAGAAGGGGACCAAGGACAGAACCCTGAGGCACACCTTGAGCAATTGTAGCAGTGGATGATTTATGAACACCAATAGAAATAAACTGTTGCCTGTTTGCTAGATATGACTGAAACCAGGATAAAGCTAAGCCAGTAATACCAAAAGAAGATAGTCTGGAAATGAGTCTCTCATGATGTACGGTGTCAAAGGCGGCTGTGAGGTCCAAGAGAACAAGGACAAAGTCAGAAATAGGTGTCACAGTAAAGTTGGTATTGTTAGTTGTAGTGCCGTGCTGCAAATGATGTTTTGTTTCTTTGGACATGTGTTTGGTTGGCAAATGTGCAGTGTATCTTGAAATGTTGTTTGTTGAATTGCTGCTGTTGTGAGGTGGGTTTGCATTGATGTGGAGAGGTCTGTGTTTGGTGCTTTATTTGGGAGGGTGCTGAAATGTCCCATGTATTGATGGTCTTTGAATGTCTCATGTCGTTTCCTCTGTTTATTTGAGTAATCAGGTGTCAATCTGTTATTAGCCAATTAATGCCAGTCAGAGATGAGTGTCAACTACCTACCGGATTTGGAGACCGGGTGGGACTAAAAAGGAAAGAGACGAGGCTCAGGCAATTAATGGGAGAAAGAAAAAAATGAGGGAAAATAATAGTGACACAATGTAAAGAGCTAGTTGTAAGCCGTTTGAAACTGTTTAAAGTTGCTATTGTTATTGAAACTAAAAACTGGAGGTTTTATATGTGGTTACCTGGTACAAAATGCAAGAGTGAGCCGTGTTTGAAGCTGTTTCAGCCGGAAATTATACTAAACTTCGGCGACACCATTTTCTGTTGTGTATTAGTGCTAGTTAGCCTCGTTTTTGCTAGCTGGGAGAAGAAGGAGACTGTGTGTGTGTGGGAGACATATTTTGCGCCAGGTTTTCTGAGTGAGTATGGACGTTATATGTGAACTGGTGACAACATGAACATTTACGGGAACGAATAGTGGGTTTATTAGTGTTGTGAATTTCTGCATAGTGTGCCTCAAAGTCTACATGCCTGCCTGCCATCCCGCTGCCACGGAGGCCACTGCTGCTGTAGAGGGTGCTCAGGACTTCACGCTGCCATTAGGGAACCTACTGTTGCACATGGACCAGTCTTCAGGACTGGTTTCTCCATCTCATCTCACCTGTCTTCTTTAAACAGAGGGTTTGAGGAAAACTGTTGCTAACTATTTCTGAATTTCCAAGGATCTGTGAGTACTAAGAAAATACTTTTCATGAGGATTCAAATGAGCTCCAACATGCACGCCAACGACATGGTACCATAACTGAGTTTTACAAAACCCTGGGTATTATTTAATTTTGATTTCAGGGTCACCAGAACATTTTAAAGGGGTGATTTGCCTGTTTGTGTGTTTATTAAACATTTCATGTTGTTGCAATGTATATCTGCAGTTGCAGTGTTTATGTCTGATAAATGTGGTTAAGGTTGGGCTATGGTGTGTTGAAAGGTATGCATGGGAGGCTGTAAGCTCACAGTGACAGTATAGCTATAAAATCAGCTAATTAGGCCTCTTGGCACCTTAGTCAGTGTCATATGCTCTAGTTAAAATAGATACATCCCAAATGTAATATTTTAGTAGACTCCCTCCAATTCACCTCCCATGCTTAAGGGGTTATCCGGTATAAAGGGGTATGCCATGACAATTCTGTAACCAGGGGCGCTGCTAGAAATCTTGGGCCCTATGAAAGATTACAATTTAGGGCCCCCCCTGTAAAATTTTCAAGCTCAAGCAACTGAATTTGAAGTCTGTTTTTGGCTGGCACTTTTACTTTACTATGTGTGTGATCAGCTACCTAGCAAGTTTAGGTGATACAATTATTTGGTATATGAACATTTTAAATGCAGAACTGTCAGAATTAGACTGAATAGACTGTTGCCTTAAAATGAACATTCCATGATATATATGGAATATATATTTTTTCCTTTTATGAGCAACTATTATTAGGCCACTCAGTAGCCTATGGAGTTCATTCAATCCAAATGTTTGTGTTGAGAGAAATTGCATGCATCACTGTATCAGTATGGATTTATAACATTCTGTATGCACATTATGGATACTCCAGAGCCCTCCAGCAAACATCATCAATAATCAGGATTACAAAATGTATTCCTTTGTTTCCTCCATTTATTGACTTATTGTATGTGATCAAATGTATGCCTTGATGAATAACTACACTAGTTTTCTGATACAATTACATAGTGCACTGCAAGAAATCCACTAAGTGTTTTTGGTTTCTTTTAGGCATCACACATTTATTAGAAAACACAGCAAATGTTCAAATATTCAAGTTAAATACCTAGCAACAGTATCAGTAAATCCACACATGAACAATAGCAATGATATCTCTGACCACAGCTAATGTGCAAAATATTAAAGTTAAATACTTAACAATATCAACAAATCCACACATGAACAATGGCAAAACATCTAGACTAAATTATACAATAAAGATACCTATGAAAAAAGGTGATTTTTTTTTTCACAAACAGTGTGATATCCGGACTTCATAATTTATCGCTCCTGCTTAAACTTCTAGAATGTTCACTTCTGTTGCGCGCAGAGAGAAACTGACAGCTGCTCTAAACTGCACTAATCCCGCTCCCAGAATCAGACTGTACCATTAGTAAAAAGGGTGGAGGGGTGAAATGACAATATCATAAATAATTCAAGAAAAATGTTATAGCAAATCATAACCATGTATAATTTGCATATTTTAACAGATGAAATGAAATATTTTATTTCAAAAACTTACACAAGGCAATACTATTAAAATAATATTAATATCCCTCACAGGGCCCCCCTGTCAGTGCCAGGCCCTTAGAATCATCCTAACTTTCCCCCCCCCCTAGCGGCACCCCTGTCTGTAACACATTAGAGTTGAGTGGGAGGGCTACATAGTATTTGTGTTAGCATTCAACATGAGTTTGGAAGGCCCTTGGGACACTGCTCACTTGGCTGCTGCATCTGCTGCTGCATTTCCTGTGGAGATAGGATCTAAATCATTAGTGTGAGCATCACACTTACAAATGGCAAGTTGTTTAGGTAATAATATGGCTTCTAGGAGTGAAGCTATCAATGTATGATTTCCTGTAGAAGTAAGGAACCCCCTGTGCTTCCAAAGTGTGCCAAAATCATGTGCTACCCCAAAGGCATACCTACTGTCAGTATATATCATGACTGTCTTTCCTCATCCTAATTTGCATACTTCAGTGAGGGCAACCAACTCTGCAGCTTGAGCTGAGTAGTTGCCCAGAAGTGAACCAGAAAACAGGGTTTCATGATGTGTAACGACAGCATACCCTACCTTATTTAGGCCTGTAGCTGTATCCCTCAAGTCTGAGCCATCTACAAAAAGGACTAGGTCAGGGTTGTGAAGAGTCTTATACTGTAAGTCAGGATGAGGAAAACAGACCTGATTAACCATTGCTATGTAACAGTGGGTTTCCCCATCCCCTTCAATAGGAAGCAAAGTTGCTGGATTTAAAATGGTACAGCATTTTACTGTGATATTGGGCATTTCCAGGAGGACAGCATTGAATCTCAGCCACTTAGCAGCAGATAGGTGAGATGTCTTCTGTTCAAGCAAGAGCATAGAGACAGCATGTGGGACCAAAAGTGTTAGTTCAGAATAACCCACAATATCATGTGACGCTACAACAGCCTTTTCAGCAGCTGTGACTGCCCATAGACAAACTGGCAGCCATGCTGCTACCAGATCAAGTTTAGTTGAGTAATAGGCTACCGGTCATAACTTACCTCCATGTTCTTGTAAGAGAACAGACATCATACAACCCTTTTTCTTGTCTACTGCCTGAATGAACGGACAAGATGGATCAGGATTGCCCAAGTTGGGTGTGGTTTGGAGTGCCAATTTGAGGTTGATAAAGGCTTCGTCAGCTTCATCTGCCCACATGACAGCATTGTGTGCCTGCAATCCTTTCCCATGAATCAGACTGTTGAATCAGGAAAGCCTCAAGAACAGCATAATTAGGTATGAAAGTTCTGCAATATGAGCACATGCCTAAGAATGACATCATCTGTTTCTTCATGACAGGTTTTGGCAAATTTGGGATCATGGCCACCCTATCTTCTCCCAGTGCCATACCTTGTGCAGATATATTGTGACCCAAAAACTTAATCTCAGTTTTAACAAATTGCAATTTGTGCAGACTAGCCTTATGTCCCTCTCCCACGAGATGTTTCAACAATTTTATGGGGTCCATTCTACATTGTTCTTCTGAGGGCATGGCTAAAAGAAGATTGTCCACATACTGGAGCAGGGCAGTGCCCGGGGTGAGGTTTAAGGTACTCAAACTTTGCCTTAACATTTCATTGTAAATGGTGGGCAACTTACAGTTGCCCTGGCACAAATGTGTGAATGTGTATGACTTACCCTCAAATTGAAATGCAAACCAAAGTTGACTATCTGGATGCACAGAAATGGTGAAGAATGCATTTGCCAGGTCTACCACAGAGAAGTGTGCACTTTCTGGTGGTATTTGTGACAAGATAGTATATGGATTTGGTACATTCAGGGCTCTAGGCTGGATCACAGCATTTACTGCCTGCAAGTCTTGAACAAAATGCCACTCTTCAGACTCACCTGACTTTGTGTGCTTTTTTACTAGGAAAATTGCAGTATGTACTGGTGAGTGCATGCTTGAAACAATTATGCCCACCTTCTTCAGCAATTCAAACACCGGTTGAATTCCCCGTACTGCTTCAGGTTTCAGCAGGTACTGTTGTTTACATGGATGGAAGTCAGACTTAGGAGTTATTACTACTGGCTCTGCACCTTTAATAAGGCCTACATCATGTTTACCTTGGGCCCATAACTCTAGTGGAACCTCAGAGAGACATGGGGAGTCAGTCATCAGCTGTGTGAATCGATCACCTTCGTGTTTGCCTGGCCAGGCTCTATCAGCTGTTAGTTCAATGTTTCTTTTAGTTAGCACCACGAATTTTAAAATTAGTTTGGTGTGCTTGCAAGCTTGGACCATATTTCACTGATGGTCAGAGGTGTATTCCCAGTCAGCATTATTCAAACACTGCCTTATCCATGGCCCCAAATCTTTCCACCTGTCCTGCTTCTCCTTTGCAAGGGATACATGTGGCAGACTACCTGGCACGGTAAAAGGGCACGTTTCTTTCAATTTCATGTATGCTGCACACCTATGTCTGTGCCAACACAACCTATCTAATACCAATTTTTCACTTTTATTCTGTGACTTAAGCCACACTTGTTCAAACTGTTTATCTGGACCCCCTTTGACACATGTGCAGTGCAGTGCAGTGCATCTGTAAGCATATAATCGGTGCCAATTGGGTTTGTACAATCTTTTGCCATCTGCACCAGTGAGATGTTCACTGATGCCACTGCCATGGGCACTAAATGCCATGCATACACATACAACAGCAGCTTGCAGCTGTGCTTTACTAAGATTAAGTCAATATCGTCCCTCTCTGAGGGACCTAACACCTGTAGCCCCTGTGGTGTGCTAGTTAAACTAATACCCAATTTACACATTAAGTCATGGCCCATTAGATTAATCAGACAGCAATGTGATAGCAAAAATGAGAACTTAAAGCTTACCTTCCCAGCATAGCTACAGTGTAGGGGCACAGTGAATTCTTCATTCACAGCTTGGCCTGATGCACCCACAGTGAACTCCATGAACTCAGAGGCTTTAACTCTCTGGGGTCTGAGGGTATTTTCTGGCACTAATGATTTTGGTATGCTTTGATTTTGTTGTCAATTTCAACAAATCTAAGCAGTATTTTCAAAGTAATATGACTTTTTTTGTATTCAGCACAAGTTCAGCTACAATAATATCTATGTAGTATGTATGTCATGATTGTACTTTTTTTGAACATACCAGATAAATGAAGATGTACAAAGCAGTTTTAGAACTGTGTTGGAATGTGTGGGAAAAAAAACATGACCTTACCCATTGTGTTGAACTGTTTTGGTCACTTGAGGTGATTCTGTTCAGTCTTAGGAATGGATCAACCACAAAACCTTAAATCTGCTCCATTGATTTGGACAATTAACTGGCCATCAAAAAATATACAGTTTGTCCTATTGTTTTGGGATAAAGGGTTGGCAGTGGGAAGGGTATTCAATAAGAAGGGTGGAAAATTCCCATTCCATTCCAATGAGAAGAGGGAAAACCCATCCCACTGCCATCTCTTAATCCCATCAGATTAACTCTTAATCCCATCAAGTCAAGTCACAGTGGGTAAGGTAATGTTTTTTCACACATTCCAACACAGGTCTAAAACTGATTTTTACAATAGCTTCATTTATCTGGTATTTGATTTTATTCAGTGTGTCTTGAAATGAACTTTTGTACTATTTTACACATTTCAGAGCCAGAACCAACTCTGTTACTCTGTTACACAATTATTCTGTAATTTTGCTCCCACTCCAAATTTTACTCTCTAAATAGAGCAAATCTAAATAGAGCAAAATTAACTATTTTTCAGGAAAATACTTTTAACTCTGAAAAAAGTGCGCATTATTTTTTCCCTGTGTACGGGTATGCACTACAGCACATGCATATCAACCAATCTGCTCATCAGAAATAGAGGAAATATTAACACTTACTCAAGCTGATCTTTGGCTGGATCAAGTGAAAGTTATAAAAATGTAAAAAAAAAAAAATTAAAAAAGCACCGCATCACAGTTCTCAAGATTGAACTGAATCTCTGTCCTGAATCATGAAATGAATCATGAATTGATTTGCTGTCCTGAAATTGAATCACTGTCCTGAATCATGAAATTAATCATGAACTGAATCACTGTCCTGAATCATCCGAAGCGCATAAAATCTGTATGCCATCTCACAACAAGTTTTACCTTCAAATAGCCTAAATGATGTCTGACAGGTTTTATCCTGTTTACAGTGGGTGTTCCCACAATGGAAGAGAAACCAGTGGAAACCAAGAGAGTGAAAGTGATTATCATTCCCTTACCATGTGAATAGTCTTTTATGAATGTGTAAATGTGCTCTCAGAGTTCTGACTCAGGTGTGACTGAGGAAGGTGACAAGTTTTATGTTTCATCTAATTTAGGTAATTTAAAAAAAATACATTATTTGGCAGTGGGCACATAGGAAAGTGTAAAGTATAAAGTTTCTGTCAATATGTTTATCATGCTTGTATGATGAAAAACTCTTGAAGATATTTATCTAAATACATGACCTACTCATTCTAAACCTGCCAAGCTTCACTGGTGAAGCTCTTGACCCCAGAAGGTTAATGACTGAATGGCCCACCCCTGAGTCAACCAGGAAATCTATATCTTGGCCTAAAACACTCAAAGTGATCATAGGCATCTTAAGATAATCAGAATTTGTGTACTGTGCATATCTGCCCACCATCTTCATCTGTTTCTTTTCTAGGTGAGCAATTGTGTAAGTAGTATAAGGGAATCGGTAGGATTAGGGGACGATTCAGCAAGCGTGTCTTCATTGCAAGAAAGAGAGATAGGTGAATTCATAGGAAGTGCAGCAAATCATTTCTTCATTGCAAGAGGGTAGAGAGGGAGAGAGAGAGAAAGAAGAGGAAGGAGTGTCTTCCAGTCAGTCACTGCTGTTGTATGCCCACTTATTTGCAATCCTTTGCCCAGTACTCCATTTTACTGCAATTGTAACATCCTCATTGGCCACCCATGTCCTATCCTCTTCCCCTGCCTCTGCCATGACCCCATCCTCTCCCACGTCCACTGTGTGGATGCTCAGGGTAGGTTAGGACCATGGTGAGCATGGCTTTGTGCAGAGTGTCTTCCTTTTTTCTGTTGGCCTTTTCAGTCAGTTCTTTTGCCCACTTCTCTGCGTGCACTATGTGGCTAATTAGTTCTGTCAGTCTGCACATTTCCCAGGTGATGCAGCTGTCTTTACATGCTCTAGCGAGCCCCAACCTCATGCTATTCAGCCAGGCGTTCTTCAAATGCGCTTCATATGAGGTCATCTCATTATTACTCTCAGGAGGCTTCAGCAATCCCGAGTGAGCATCGTGTAACTCCATGAGCCTCTGGAGAGACTGCATCACAGTTTCATCATCTCGCTGCTTACAGGCGGATACCTGATTCATGTCCATTCGGACTGGGAATGCATTTTTCAGCACCTCATACAGTCTGTTGATGAACAGCTGGTATGTGTTATTAGCCTCAGCTTCTAGGTTCGGGTGCACAGCTTGCACATTATTGGCCCCAAAGGCACCTGCAATTTTATGCATGCCCAGGCCCAGCTGCAATGCATAGATGCACTGGAGCTTGAAGGATGTGGGCTTAAATTCAGTGCAGAAGACTCACAGCTGCCATTATGTCCCATTATGTCCAAGCTCTGAAACCCATCTTCAAGAGAGTTACCAACTGGCTACTAAAAATGCTGCCAAAACTGCTGAAAGGAACAAAATCAAGTTTGACAGACATGACACTGAATCCTCCTTAGATGTTGGTGATTGTGTGCTAGTGAGAAATGTATGCTTAAGAGGAAAACACAAACTGGCTGACAAGTGGGAAGCTGTTGTGCATGTTGTCATTAACCAGAAAGAAGACCTTCCAGTTTGCACAGTCAAGCCAGAAAACAAAGATGGTCCCCTGAGAACCTTGCACCAAGATCTCGTTACCATGTGGGTTCTTACTGTACCAGCCCTTGAAGAAGAGCTTGCTACTGTGTCAAACAAACCTTGAAGGCCAAGCACATGTCAGCATCCAGACTTTGATTTTGGTGAGCAAGAGCCAGAGTTAAACTCTGACAAAGAAGATGACTATCCATCATATTCCTCTCAAGATCCAATCTTGAGAACCACGAGGTCCACTCAGAAATATTGAAATGATTATGATGAGGGAGCAGTCCCATTCTTCTGTTGAGCAAACCTTTGACAGTGCTCCAGAGCAATCTGCTGAGACTTTACCTGAAATTGTAACACTACAATAAAGGGAGTACTTCCCTGAAGTGGAACATGTATCCACAAGCGATAAAACCTAAAAAGAAAAGCCTACGTGAACAAAACCTGTGGAAGAAATGAAACCTGAAATGGTCACAGCCAGTGCTGAAGGTATACCTGAAGTTCTAAATGAACAGAGTACAGAGAGGTGAAGTGAATCTGAACCTGTGGAAAATGGTGAGGTCACATCAAAATGAAGCAGAAGTCAATGAAAAAGGAAATGATGACATTAGAAGTGAACCACAGTGTACAGTGAGACGATCCTCAAGACAAAGAGAAAAGTCAAAAATATTGATATATCCATATTTAGGGAATCTTTTAATGACTGTTGTCCAATTCCTATTTCAAAGCTTGAGTACAGCTATGACTGATTCTGATAGATTTTGATCTGTCTGTATGTTGTAACTGTGATATTTGACAGTATCATGTTAGTCCGCAGGTCCACTAGGTGGCGTGGCGACCTTTAGTTGTTACCGGTTGGGTTAAACAGACAGTAAAAGAAGAAACAGTTGATGTTGTGTATTGTGAGAAATGAGGTGACCAAGCTGTACACTGTGTTCATTAGAAACATAATAAAATGCCTTAATGTTCAGCAAAAACCCTCCCATAATTACTACATCCCGTAGTTACAGTACTACCCCAGATAGCAGAGGGTCGTTGATTCGACGTGGAATCATCGGCATGTTCTTCGACCTATACGCCGTCGAATCACCATCGATCACCGACGTTGATTCAACACCGCTTTGCTCATACGAGTTTCCGTTGAAACGACGTTGAAAAGTGGCTGGTGGTCGACAGAGAATAGACCCCCTTTCACCCTTTATTCAACTACGTATTTCGGTCGATTTATAGTTGAATTTTCGGCGATGATTCATCCAACTTTACTTCCTGTTTTATGTACAACAGGAAGGCTACAAATTAAGCAAAACAGGCTAAATTAAACTAGCTAACAATAAAGCATCGGGGCTCTTGCCTAGGATGAACACACACATGCATACTTCAACCATGAAAGTGAAACTTAATTTATATCAATGTGCGTAGGCTACGTCCTGTTTAATGTACAACAGGATATAAAAATGCATGCAATAATGCACCTCTCCTAATGTTTGTCAAGCTATCTAATGAGGCATAACTTTTAACATTTATAAGGAACAGAACACACTTGAACAAGTTCTTAGAAACATTTTATGATTTATTTATAATTGTGGCCTATTCCTCCTGCGGCGCAGACCTGTACATGGAAACAGAAAAACATAACCAAAATTAATTTGATGCAGCATTGATAAAGAAAGTCAGCAGTAGGCTATGGGTTTCTAAATGCCACCCTACCTCATTATTTGGACATGGGGAAAAACTATATTTAAAATCCAAAGAGGGATGGAGGGAGGAAAATTAAAACAAAAGAAAGAAATGAAATATAGAGTAGAGAATATTTGATAAAATTAAGGATGTTTTTATTCAGTAAACATTTAAAAAAATGTTCTACAACACTCTAGCCTAGTGACTTACCAGTAACAAAATAGACTTGAAGTATTCAGATCCGCTCTGCATAAAGCAGCTAAATCCTCTCTCTGTCTCCCGGCAGAAAGCTCCTTGGTTTGCTCCCCTTGTGTCTCAATCACAGCTGGTATTCTGTAGAAAGACTTCTTTTCACCTTTCCCATCAGCTTTGTTAGAACCCTAACACAGCACAAAAGTTTACCATTGTAGGTTTATGATGAACCAAGTGCCTCGTGGGTTCACATACCGCGCGCTGCCGTTATTTCCCCCTAATCACGAGTTTGTTGGTCTTCCAATGTGGCGCAGGGTTTGTTTACTTCCGGTTTCGGGTGACGTCAGTGAAAGGGGTCTAATGGGGGCATTACCGCCACCCACTGGATTGGGATGTAAAGCAGTCTGAACAAAACGTGTAAACATAAACATAGGAGAAATGAACCCGTTTTTCTAACTCGTCCTCACTTAGTCTACTTTTCTTTTTTGATTAGTCTGGATTTGATATTGTAAATTTAAATGTGAATCAATGTATATTCATCGGACATGAACAAATGAATAAATCTTGAGTAATCTTGAGGCGTGTGTGTCCGGGGCGCAGTGTCGCGGGGGGGGGGGGGGGATCGAACGAACCCTCCGATCCCCCCTGGCTACGGGCCAGTTATCCTACCAATGTTGAAAACTGGCCGGCAAAAGTGACGATGGTTCAACGTCGTATATTCAACCTTCTCTGACGGTCGACAGATCAACCTTTGCCCACGTTGATTCAACGGTGATAAATCGACCCTCTCAGACGGCGGAGAAATCGACGTTTCACGGCGCCGTTTCAATGTTGATTTTCTGACGTACGACGGAAACCGACCATTCTGACCAAAACTCTACGTCGTTTCAACGACCCTCTGCTATCGGGGACATAAATGGCAACAAAGATAAAGTTACAGCAGATGCATCATGGGAATGCAGACAAATTAGTAAGACTCTCAGCTAAGTTGCTATGTTAGCATAATGTTTTTTTGTTTGTTTGTTTTTTTACCAAGAAAAGCATGGTGGCAGCCATGGTAGGAAGCACTGCTCCTTTTGATCGTCAGAGCCAGATGTGGGAGGAGTATTGTGAGGTGCTCCACCACTTTTTTGAAGCTAATGAGATAGATGATACAAGTAGGCAGAAAGCTCAGTTCAGTGGGCAGTCAGACTTACAGCCTCATGAGGAACCTCGTCAGCCCTGCCAGGCCAGGAGACAAGATGTTTGATGAGCTTGTTAAGCTGTTAAAGGACCATTTCAACTCTAAACTCAGTGAGATTGTGCAGCGCTTCAAGTTTAATTTCAGAAATAGGAAGCCTGGAGAAACAGTAGTGGAATATGTTGCTGTGCTGAGGAATTTAGCACAAGATTGCAACTATGGAGACAAGTTATCAGAGGTTATATGTGACAGAATGGCTTGTGGGATTGGAGATGACCACATGCAGTGCCGACTGTTGTCAGAGCCGGATTTGACCTTCGACCAAGTACTGAAGCTGGCCCAGGCCATTGAGACAGCCAGCAAGGATTTAAAGGACTTACAGTCATTGGAGTTTACACCCTCACACACGAGGGCACCTCAAGCAGTGCACAAAATGTCATCAAAGCAGACCCCCAGTAGGCGGCAGCACCAGCATAAGACTTGCTACAGGTGCGGAGGTGAGCAGCACAGGGCTGGGGACTATAGGTTTATTAAAGAAACCTGTCACAAGTGTGGTAAAATTGGCCACATTCAGAAAGTGTGTAGGTCCAAAGGCTCAGCTAGTGCTTCAAAGACTAGAGGGGGTGGTGTATAAATAGAAAAGCATGTGAAAACTCAGGGAGCAAATTATGGCAGCCAGGGGGAGGGCAAAAAAGATGACATTGAGACAGATGAAGTCATGTTCACACTGTACAAAATAGATGAACTAGACGTACCAGGGTCATTCTCCAAAAATGGTGGAAATGCTGTCACTTACTTTTGTAGACACCAAAATCAGCAAAGTTGACCGGATAATCACATAAGTTATATATGTTCAATCAATAAAGACTGTTCTTGTAATGTAAAAATAAAGTCTATTGGTCTAAAAATTAATATTTAATTTTACCTACTTATTTAAAATGGCAAGTTCATAGAATCGCCATGTCTCTCAATACATGGAAGTGGAATCATGTACTTTTATATAAATATACATTTCTGAATTAAATTAATCTAATTTACATTTACATTAACATTACATGCAATGACTAAAACAATAAAATAGTTAAAAAATGTCTAAATATTATTAATAATATTAAATAAATATCTGTCACCCAAAATTATGTCATTGGTGTTACTGATACACAAAACACTTTTATTTTGAAATTTGCATTGACTCTTGGGAGTTCCTTGTGGTCAAGAGGTCATTTGAGGACGTGTGGTGGTCAGAGACATCAGGTAAGTCAGATGGCTTACTTCAGTTCTTTAAAAATGTCATGATTTCTTGTAGAATTTTACATGAAGCTTTTAAGCCTGTCATTTGTATTACTCAGTTTATAGCCGTGGGAGTGAAATAATGAACATAAAACTTGAATACATTGAATAGATAAAAGATTTTGATATCACTGAAAACATGTGGTCACATACATTTCAGCAGAAATATGTTTCCCAGATTCCACCTTTTCTGGGGAATGACCCACCAGCAGAGAAGCCATTTGTAGAGACACTGACAGTTAATGAGATGGAAATGCAGTTTGAAATAGATTCAAATTGTGGGGTAACAGTAATGAACCACTGTGTACAAAACCTTAGGGGATAAAAAGGCACCAGAGCTATGCCCATGTAGAGTGAGACTCAGAACATACACATGACATAAAGTAAAAGTTTTGGGAGCAGCTGTGGCTAAGGTGTAGCATAAAAAGCGAGTGCAAAATTTATCTGTGGTAGTTGTAGCAGGTTCAGGCCCTAGTCTGGTAGGCAGGTACTGAATTAGGAGGCTAGGGTTACAGTGGAGATCAGAACCCCAGATCCACCATGTGAGAGGAGACCTTGGAGGAGGTACTAGAGGAGCATAGGGAGGTTTTCAAAGGTGAACGTAGGAGATTCAAAGGCCCCCAGCTAAAATATATGTAGAAAAGGAAGCAGCCCCAGGTTTTTTAAAGCCAGGCCCATCCCATAAGCCATGAGAGGAAGAGTTGAGGCTGAACTCGACTGTCTCCTTGCTCAGGAGATTATTGAACCAGCAAAACATGCTGAGTGGGCAGCGCTGGTGGTCCCTGTATTAAAACCAGATGACACAGTAAGGCTGTATGGAGATTACAAACTGACTGTAAATCAGATCTCAAAACTGGAACAGTACCCAATTCCTAGAATTGAGGACATGTTTGCCACCCTTTCAGGTGGACAGAAATTTACAAAATTAGATATGAGCCATGCATATCACCAGATCCCCTTGGACGAGGAAGCAAAAAAGTATGTGACCATAAATACCCACAAAGGCTTGTTGATGTACAGAGTGCTACCTTTTGGCATTTCATCAAACCCAGCTATTTTCCAAAGGACCATGGAGGGACTTCTGCAGGGCATCCCTCATGTGGCCATCTTTCTGGATGACATCCTGTTGACAGGAAAAGATGACCAAGCGCACTTGCAGACTGTCCATGGTGCTGAAGCAGCTACATGATGCTGGTCTCAGGCTCAAGAGGACTAAGTGTTTATTCATGATTGAGGAAGTGAAGTTCCTGGGTCATAAGGTGGATGTAACAGGACTGCATTCAGTCCATGAGAAGGTGCAAGCTATCAAGGAGGCACCCACACCTTCAAATGTGACAGAGTTGAAGGCATATCTAGGACTGTTAAACTATTATAACAAGTTCCTGCCAAATCTGTCTACTGTCTTTGTCCCAGTGCACAAACTGCTACAAAAAGACACAAAGTGGCAGTGGGGAGAGGCAAAACATGCAACCTTTGAAAAATCAAAAGAAATGATGCAGTCCGCTGAGGTGCTTGTGCATTACGACCCAGAGAAGGACATTGTGCTGTCATGTGATGCATCACCATATGGAATAAGTGCCATGCTATCACATCAAATGCTAGATGGAACTGAGCGACCCATAGGATTTACCTCATGAACGTTAAACACTGCCAAGAAGAACTACTCGCAACTGGATAAGGAAGGACTGGCAGTGATGTTTGGAATAAAATGCTTCCAAAAATACATTTATGGACAGAAACTCACCATAGTGACAGATCACAAGCCTTTGTTGGCACTTTTCAGTGAGATGTGAACTGTACCACAAATGGCCTCACCCAGGATCCAAAGGTGGGCAGTAACCCTGAGAGCCTACAAATACACAATAGTGTATAAAGAAGGGAAGTACCATGGCAATGCACACCCCCTGAGCTGCCTTCCCTTACCCAAGAAACCTGAGATGGAGAGGCTGGAAGAGAGGGTTCTCATGCTGGAGAGCTCAGACATCACACTGGTGACAGTTGATCAAGTGAAAGCATGGACAAAGATCCAGTACTCTCAAGGGTGCAGGAGATGGTACACAATGGCTGGTCATCAAAACTAAAAGTGGAGGAGTTTGCCCCCTATGAGGTGAGGGAACATGAACTCAATATCAAGAATGGGTGTGTGTTATGGGGGTCGAGAGTGATTGTGACGAAACCAGGCCAAAAAAATGCCATGAGACAGCTTCATCAATGGAAATTTTCTCAAACTGGACCTCTTTGAATTTTAATTGAATACCCCTGGCCTAGAGGGTCTAACCTGTCTATTGTTTCAATGGTTATGCATGTGGCATTTCTGAAAACTTGGTAGTGATTCTATTAAAATACAATATGATCAGTTGGACCCATTGGCAGTCCACCATTTTTAATAGGTTTTAAGCATTTTAAAAACATCTCGGAACAAAATTCATAGCTTGTAATCCTGAAATTCTGAATTTAGACAATAAGATATTAAAATAGGCTGTAGGAGTAACACTATATAGCAAGTTTAAGTAGACAAAATTGACAATAGATCACAATCAGGACTGTCTGATGGCAGGCTGGATAGATCATATCTGTGTAAATCAGGACTACACTGAAAAAAGTAACATATAGAATTTACCCAATAAATCTGAGGTAACAATTTGCATTGACTTGTTTGGGGTAGATTTAATTCTATATATTGAGTATACCGTAAAATAACTGAAATAAAAAGCTATGAAATACTTAAATAAATTGGTTAAAATTTACCTCGGGGTGGCACAGTGGTGTAGTGGTTAGCGCTGTTGCGTCATGGCAAGAAGGACCAGGTTTGAGCCCCATGGCCGGCGAGGGCCTTTCTGTGCGGAGTTTGCATGTTCTCCCTGTGTCCGTGTGGGTTTCCTCCGGGTGCTCCGGTTTCCCCCACAGTCCAAAGACATGCAGGTTAGGTTAACTGGTGACTCTAAATTGACTGTAGGTGTGAATGTGAGTGTGAATGGTTGTCTGTGTCTATGTGTCAGCCCTGTGATGACCTGGCGACTTGTCCAGGGTGTACCCCACCTTTCGCCCGTAGTCAGCTGGGATAGGCTCCAGCTTGCCTGCAACCCTGTAGAACAGGATAAAGTGGCTAGAGATAATGAGATGAGATGAGAAAATTTACCTCACATTTATGTATCTATTCAACAGCTACTTTCTCATTGAAATTGGGTAAAATTATCTCTTGTTTGCTAGTAGGTAATACCTGATAATTACTAATCAAAGGTAATTAATATCACTTAGTAGCCATTACTTATTCAGAGAAGGTAAGATGTACCCCCCAAAAAAGACTTTCAGATGGTTCATCATCTCAATGTTTTTAATCCATAAAATCATCAAAAAAAAAACAGAATAAAGTGCAGTACAACAGCTTCACACATTTCAAGTAATGAACCTGTTTTATAACTCACTACATGGGTGATTGCTCTAAGACAACGAGGGAGGCTCAGCCTCCTCTAAAAATGACGAACATCGTGTAGGATGAATTGCGCTAGGCTTATGTTATAGCTGACCTTATAACATTGCTATTTCAGATCCAGAATCATAGAAATATATGTGCTCAACCCAACTACAGTGCGAAATTATTCCGTTATAACTTTCCCCAGTTCGCCAAATGTGTGCGTGAGTTTTTCCCCCTCGTGACAGCGCGATGCAGCCCAGCCTCAGTGGATTGGGAGCTATGTGCTTGTCAATCTCAAAATGCAAGACGATTATTGGACAAATACTGCGAAAATGCCCGCCCACGGAGTCTCACGGACTCCCAGCCTCAATGGACTTCAACGGCATTTGGGAGCTATGCGCTGTTCAATCTCAAAATGCAAGACGGTTATTGGACAAATACTGCGAAAATGCCTGCCTACGGACTCCGAGCCTCACATGGGAGGGACATGGCAGTTTCCGCGAGGAGACTGGTGATTGGTGAAAGCGGCCGGATATTTTCTTTGATTTAAAGCTCGTTTCAACTATAGACAGGCAGCACAGTGTTGCCAGATTGGGCGGTTGGTGCATTTTGGTGGGTTTTGAACATATTTTGGGCTGGATAACGTCAGCAGTATCTGGCAACATCAGTTCAGTCCCATGCGGATTCGCAAGTGCTGTGGTGTATTGTAAGAGATCGGCTTACATTTCGATTTCATTCATTACATACAGTTTCTACCAGTTTTTTTAGTTTGTATATATTTTCATTGTAAATAAAGTGTAAATATAGTGTTGTCAAGTTTGCTATCTTAGTTCCAGAAATTTCGTTTATTTGAGTGACCGAACTTGAACTTGAGGGGGCTAGTCAGCTAGCAAGAAAGCTGTGCACGGATGCCAAGCATTACTGATTTAATTTTGGCGAAGCCATTTGCCAGTCTTCCTTTCAAGGAAAAAATTGAAATTAAAGAGCAGGGTAGACCAACGCCTCAAATTGACTTGGTGAAAAAGGTAGGGAATAATACTCGTTCCTTTCAGCTCTCCTGGTACGAGAAAGTGAATTGGCTAACAGCAAGTGACCCACATCAACAACAGTAAATAGGCTACTTTAGTAATATGTCATGGATGGACCAAAAATATAGAATCTATTTAAAATGTTTATGCTGAGTATATTATATTGGAATATATGTTTTTCTGGATATGAATTAAACACAGCTACAATTTGGAAAACATTTTTAAACAAAAACACAGCCGAGGTCAATTTTTAAACTGATTTTGAACTGATAAATCTGGAAATATCGTAACTGACCAGCCTCCCCTGTTTGAAAGACTACCAGCCGCCACTGACTCACTAAACTAACAGCTTCAAATGTTGTATCTGGACTGACCAAATCTGCAGTCCAGGTGCATTTATACAATAAATAACTGAACCGCCTTGTTTACTGTATATGCAGCAATGATGCACCAAATGATCAAAAAACACAGTACAACAGCTTCACACAACATTTCAAGTAATGAACCTGTTTTATAACTCACTAAACTAACAGCCGGAGAGAGGAAGATGGCAGTCCGAGAGTTCCCTGTTCCGCTCACTCAAACGCGCGGTCTGATGCATGCACAATTTGGAGCACAGGACTCATGGCTTTGGGGTATATTTTACCGTATTTTTCCATGTAATGGTTGTTACTGTTAACAAATAGGTAGCATAGGTATAATTTACCCATTACTTTATAATTCCTTGGCTGACTGCAATAATCGAGTAAATTTTATCTGGTTTGCATAGATTATATTTACCACTCTCCAAAATCACTTCTTACAGTGTACTGATATAAGCCTGCACATTGGATGGTTTTGAGATGCTGGCTTGTGGCTAATTTTACGTACAAAATATATCAGATGCTCTGTGGGTTTAGACCAAGAATCAAACACGCGTTCAGATATTATCATCTGAACTTGTATAATGTCTCCTAAATGAATCCAGGACCTTCATAAATGTGCTAGATGCTGAAGTAGAGCATTAGATGTCTTCAGAGATCCAGATGAAAAGGAATGAAATGAGAAAGGAGCAGCAAAGAATGTAGAACCTGTAGTTGGAGGTAATGTGCTGGTGTTGCTTTTATACAAATCTTGCTTTCTCTGACTATTAATAGCAGCCTGGGATGAGAAATGCAGCCAAACTTCAGCTTAATTCCCCCTGATGGGTTAACCTTTAAGCCTAGTGTATACTTCATCCACACCATGAAAATAATTTGTACAGGCTTTTACTGTATTTTTTTAATGACAATTTTACAGCATTTTGGCATTTTGCATTTTAGGTATGCCTGTGTACATTCAGTTAAACTCATTATTCAGTCATCTAGTTGGCAGAGTGCCGCCACCCCACGGTTGATCCAGTGTTTTTGCGGCCGGTCTGAGGGTAGCTCCATGGACAGGACATAGTTGGTGGAGTGTCCGGTGGTGGACAGTGTGCCTCTCCTCTCACTTGTTTTGTAAACAGGACACACATATACACTCTCATGCAGGAACTTGCTGCTCTCTCCAGGCTTCAGCCAGATGAGGGGCATCGAGTCGAAGAGGATTTTAGGATGTGATTCTCCGATGACCATATGCTCTCGATCCCACCGAGCTCCCTCCAGGAATAAACCACGAATGTACGCGCCGTCCTCGGGCTTTATCTCCATCTCATACTCCTGCTTCATCACCTAAGATAGTGAGGGAGGTTTAGGAGAGATAGAAAAGATATCAGTGACATTGATAGGAGTAGAAAATAAAAATACCTGAAAGACAGTTCCACTGAATATAATTAAAATAACACGCGCGCAATACAACTGAAATCAAGACTCACCCTAAAACCATAAAACCAGATCTAGACAGATAGCCAATAAAATGTAGCCAATACAAAGCTAGTAGCCAATGAAATGTGATTAAACGTAAGTTAAGTAATGTGCATGTTCATTTGATGTTGAGCTTTTACTAACATCATATAGCTCAAGGCAGTATTATGACGTGTATATAATCAGAAGTGCTGTATGTGCGCTATGTTCACCACCCACGCATAAACATTTTGAAGTGTCATGAAATATTTCTGGGGGATTCAAACTGGAAATTCACCCTATCTGACTATGACATGTTCTAAACCAGCAGTCGTAACCTAGCAGACCCAGTGAAGTATTTCAGTAGACCTGGAAAAATCAGTGTAGCAGAACGGATAAACATATGGGGGATGTGTGGAGTTCATAGACTCCAGTGTTCAAAACATGAACTAATGTAGTTTCTGCAGCAGATCCTCTGTAATGGTTCATCCAGTCACATGAATGTAAATGATTTAACTGAAGGCAGCTCACTGGTCCAGACACTAGCGACAGAGATAAAGACATTATCTGAGAAAAGGGTGAATTTTCACAAATTTGAATGCAAATTTATGTCTTATTTATAGCTTTGATTTGATCATTAATGGTTAAACATTAAAATGTAACTCAGTCCTGTTACGACCACAATTCCATAAATTTGGGACACCAAGTAAAACATAAATAAAAAACAGAGTATGCCAATTTGCAAATCTTGGAAACGCTATTGTGGCAGTGGGGGCGTGGTCAAGCGCTGGTCTGTGACAGGAGGGCGGAGTCAGGGAAGGTAAGTGGCAGAATCACTACACCTGACGGCAATTAACCTGCGTTTGTGTGTGTCTTCCCAGTGACCGCGCCCTATTTAAGGAGGGAGAGTGAGAGCGGAGGGGAGCTTCCCCGGACGAGAACACTACAGTGTGTGTGTGTGTCTCTATCGTTTAAAGTTGTCAGACTGAAAAGTGTGGCAATAAAGCTCGTATTTAACCCTGATCTCTGTCCTGCCGTCCTCTGTGCTCCACCCCCACGTACGGAACGTTTACAGTGGTGCTGAAACCCGGGACCGTGGAGCACCAACCAAGCAGCCCCATGGAATCCTCCCCATTCGCCGACCTGGTCCACGCCCTCGCCACGGCCCAGCAAAGCCAGCACCAGGCGCTCGTCACACTTCGGAAGGAACAAGAGCGGCGCTTCGAAGCCCTGGTGCTGGCCCAGCAGGAAGACCGCGAGGCGTTCCGGCACCTCCTCGCGTCGGTGGGGTCCACCAGCGCTCTGGCCGCGGGCCCATCTCCCCTCACCGTCACCAAGATGGGCCCGCAGGACAACCCCGAAGCATTCATCACGCTGTTTGAACAGGTCGCAGAAGCCTCGGGGTGGCTGATGGAGCAGCGCGCGGCGCGCCTCCTCCCCCTCCTAACGGGAGAGACACAGCTGGCCGTGCTACAGCTCCCCGCTGACCGCCGGCTGGCCTACGCGGACCTCCGCCGGGCCGTCCTCCAGCACGTGGGGCGCACACCAGAGCAACAGCGCCAGCGCTTCCGCGCTCTGCGATTGGAGGAAATCGGCCAGCCGTTCGCGTTCGGCCAGCAGCTCCGGGACGCCTGCTGGCGGTGGTTGAGGGCCAATGACCGCGACGTCGAGGGGATCATCGACCAGGTGGTGCTGGAACAATTCATCGCCCGCTTACCAGCAGGAGCTGCAGAGTGGGTCCAGTGCCACCGCCCGGCGTCGCTGGATCAGGCAGTGGAGCTGGCGGAGGATCATCTGGTGGCTGTTCCGGCGGCAGGACAGCAGACGACGTCGAGCCTTCTCTCTTCTTCTCTCTCTCTCTCCCCCTCCTTCTGTGTCCCGTCCTCACCCCATTCCCCCACCACAGAGATGGGGGCCGGCTCCACCCCAGCCGGCCCGCCGCACCCGCGGTGCCCTCCCATTTCTCCCTTCTGTGTCTGTCTCTCCCCCCCCCCCTCAGGTGAGTGAGCCCCAGAACACCGGTGCAGAGGGAAAGCCCGGGCCAGTTTGCTGGCGCTGCAGGGAGCCTGGCCACCTTCGGCAACAGTGCACGGCAATGGAAGTGGGCGCGGTGGTCCGGATCCCCGACGAGCCAGAGGCCGCCCTCGATCGGGCTGGAGCGTATCGCATACCGGTGAGTATCCAAGGGGTTACATATCAGGCGTTGGTGGATTCGGGTTGTAATCAGACCTCAATCCGCCAAAGCCTGGTGCAAAATGAGGCATTGAGGGGAGCACAGGGGGTGAAGGTGTTGTGTGTGCACGGGGATATTCACAGCTACCCGTTGGTGTCGGTCCACATTTTTTTTCAGAGGGGAAAAATTTATGGTGAAGGCGGCGGTTAATCCTCGCCTTACCCACTCTTTAATTTTGGGGACTGATTGGCCGGGATTCTGGGGTTTAATGACACGCCTAGTAAAGAGTGGGTCCTGCCGTTTGACAGGGGGAGGTCCCGGTGTCACTTTGGCGGGAGCAGCTGTCGCAGGGCCGTCTACGTCATCTCCGCGTCAGAGTGAGGAGCCGCCGGCTCCTCCTCTCTCTATTGGGGAATCCCTCGTGGATTTCCCATTAGAACAATTGCGAGAGGAGACTCTGCGACATGTGTTTGACCAAGTGAGAGTAATCGATGGTCAAATGCTCCAGCCGAACGCCACCCCGTCCTTCCCCTACTTCGCGATTATGAAGGATAGATTATACCGAGTGACGCAGGACACTCAAACTAAAGAGCGAGTCACGCAGCTGTTGATTCCAAAGAGCCGCCGGGAATTGGTATTCCAGGCGGCTCACTTTAATCCCATGGCTGGACACTTAGGGCAGGATAAGACACTAGCCCGAATAATGGCCCAATTCTATTGGCCGGGGATTCGCGGCGATGTTCGTACATGGTGTACGGCATGCCGCGAATGCCAGTTAGTAAATCCAGCGGCCATTCCAAAAGCACCTTTGCGCCCTCTTCCTTTGATCGAGACTAGAGGTCTGTGCGGGTCGGATTTTTCAGTCCCACTCCCGCCCGCAAAGAATTATGATTTTCAGTCCCGCTCCCGCCCGCCATATTTTTGTCCCGTTCCCGCCCGCAAATCCCGCATGATGCAGACGTTCGCGTTATTTCTCAGGAAAGTTCTTGTCTTGCCACAGTGTGATGGTGCCCCGCCCCCTACTTTGAGTGGATTTCAGCATAAATATCTACAGCTCATGTTGTTATTATTTACTTTGTTTTGGAATTCAGCATGTACTCTCTCTAATAACAATAATAATTAAAGCCGCAAGCGGCCTTGACGGGCCCTCGCGCCAGCGGCCAGTGGGGGCGGGGGCATGCGTCCCCGCGAAATACCGTAAAGAGTCTGCTTGCCAAGTTTGACCAATCAGAAGCTGCAATATCATTTGTGCCATAACCAGCACCCCCAGGGGTGAAAGTGCACAAAATTTGGCGGATATGTCAGGAGAGCTATGAAGAGTTTGCGTATGAAGTTTGATGACAATTGAGTAAATAGAAGATGAGAGATAGATTTTTGAAGAATAAATTTTTTGGTTTTTCCCATGTCAGAAGGTGGCGCTATGCTGTACATGAGCGATTATGAGTTGGAGAAATAAGTGTCTACAACAGCAACGCACTATCACAAGGTAGTGGTGTGAAGGAAAAGCAGTATGGAATTATTTACCAAAAACCCGTTTTGGAGAAATTGCGTCGGCCAAAAACAGCGCCCCCCATGGACGAAAATTCCCAAAATGTGGTATACATGACATGGGCGGTAGTAAGAGGGTGGCCGTGAAGTTTGACCAAATTTGAGGAAAGATTGGATTGTTTGCCCAAAAATAGCGCCCCCAGTGGCGAAATATCACAGAAAATGGGGAACATGTCAGAAGCCCAATGAGGGATTTGCGTGTGAAGTATGAGCAGTTTTGAGCAATTAGAAGATTTGTTATGAATTTTTAAGCATGTAAAATTTTGCATTAAAAATTGATTGACGTATAACTTCTGAGCGGTTCAAGCTACGTGAAACTTATTTAGTAACTTTTGTCAGCCATGTCTGTAGATGATGTGTATCAATTTTGGTGACATTCCTATGAACAGTCTAGGAGGAGTTGCGCCGTCTTCGTGGCCATGCATTTCGCACAAAAGTGAAATTACCTCACTTCCTGTTGGGCGTGGCTAATGCATTGGCATTACATTTTTGTCCGGCTTAGTGAGATACATATGCGTACCAAATGGCACGCCACTCCTACAAACTACATGGCAACCAGGCACCTTAAAGCGGGAGGCCAAAATCACAACGAGTTAGGGGGCGCTATAGAGGCCCTGAGGCCCGGCTGGATCTGGGCTTTTGGTTCTCAGTAGCGGTGGCAGTCTAAGAAAAAGGAGCCAAATTTCGTGCGTTGTCGACCATGGCAAGCGCCCCAATAAGGGTCTTGAAAAGAGTTTGCTTGCCAAGTTTGACAAATCAGAAGCTGCAATATCATTTCCGCCATAACCAGCACCCCCAGGGGCGAAAGTGCACAAAATTTGGCGGACATGTCAGGTGAGCTATGAAGAGTTTGCGTATGAAGTTTGATGACAATTGAGTAAATAGAAGATGAGATATAGATTTTTGAAGAATAAATTTTTTGGTTTTTCCCATGTCAGAAGGTGGCGCTATGCTGTACATGAGCGATTATGAGTTGGAAAAATAAGTGTCCACAACAGGAACACACTATCACAAGGTAGTGGTGTGAAGGAAAAGCATTATGGAATTATTTACCAAAAACCCGTTTTGGAGCAATTGCGTCGGCCAAAAACAGCGCCCCCCATGGACGAAAATTCCCAAAATGCGGTATACATGACATGGGAGGTAGTAAGAGGGTGGCCGTGAAGTTTGACCAAATTTGAGGAAAGATTGGATTTTTTGCCCAAAAATAGCGCCCCCAGTGGCGAAATATCACAGAAATTGGGTAACATGTCAGAAGCCCAATGAGTGATTTGCGTGTGAAGTATGAGCAGTTTTGAGCAATTAGAAGATTTGTTATGAATTTTTTAGCATGTAAAATTTTGAAGTGAAAATTGATTGACGTATAACTTCTGAACGTTTTATCCTACGTGAAACGTATTTAGTAACTTTTGTCAGCCATGTCTGTAGATGATGTGTATCAATTTTGGTGACATTCCCATGAACGGTCTAGGAGGAGTTGCGCCGTCTTCGTGGCCATGCATTTCGCACAAAAGTAAAATTACCTCACTTCCTGTTGGGCGTGGCTATGCATTCATAGAACGTTTTTTGTTCGTCTCAGTAAGATACATATGTGAACCAAATTTCGTTCCTCTACGACAAACTATATGGCAACCAGGAGCCTTCGAAAAAAGGCAAAATTTTCAAGGCGTTAGGGGGTGCTATAGAGGCCCAGAGCCCCGCCCAGATCTGGGGTTTTGGATCTGAGTAGCGTAGGGGATGCCGATAAAATGATCCAAAATATGCGCGTTTTCGTCCACAGGAAGTGCCCCAAAAAAGGCCGAACAGCGACCGCGACTAAGGAATAATAATAATAATAATAATAATAATAATAAAAAACCGAACAAGATCAATAGGGCCTTCGCCCTATAGGGCTCGGGCCCTAATTAGTGCTGTCAAAGAATTAAAATATTTAATCGTGAATCACACATATTTATCATATGAGAAACCATTGCAATTCTCTGACCAGCATAAAAAAGTGAATAGGCTTGCTTTGTAGCAATGGGTGTGTGTGTGTGTGTGTTTTTTTTTTAATTTTTTTATTTATTTATTTTTTTTATTGCAAAGTAGAGCTAGTAAGAGAAGTGAATTGATTTAGTGCTTGAGTTAGTCTACAACTTTAGTCAGAGAGACATGTTAGACAGTGACGGTAGGCTTGACTCAATGCTATCCCAGAAATCCTTCCTGTAATATGCAAATTTGGCCGCCTCTGATTGGACAGCCAAATTTGCATATTACAGGAAGGATTTCTGGGATAGCATTGAGTCAAGCCTACCGTCACTGTGTAACATGTCTCCCTGACTAAAGTGGTAGACTAATGCAAGGCGTAAATCACTTCACTCGTGGTTTTTTTCCTAGCTGGGTGTGAGTTGGGAGTCATTGGAGTGATCAAAGGATTTCCCATTAGGGTGGTCAATGGCAAATTTAAGATACCATTCCACTGACAATCTGACTCTCTCTGCAAATTTTGGCATCTTAAAATGTTTTTATTAATGCCAAATAAAATATCCAGCACAAATTATATATGATAGACATAAATTAATAATTTATACATTTTATTTCAAACACATTTTTAGTTCGTGGGATTGCAGCTTCTCACTGCTCCCGCCTGCGCCACATATGTGCGCTTCCGGTCCCGCCCACGCCCGCAATGAGCTTTCAAAATTTGTTCCGCACCGCACTGCTTTGCGGCGGGTCCCGCGGGAGTGCAGGGCTCTAATCGAGACCCCGTTTGAGAGAGTTGGGATGGATCTCGTCGGGCCATTAGATCGGTCGGCACGAGGGTACCGCTTTATATTAGTTCTGGTGGACTATGCAATGCGATACCCGGAAGCAGTGCCTCTGCGCAATATCTCAGCACGCAGTATTGCAGAGGCACTCTTCCGCGTCATCTCCCGAGTCGGAATCCCGAAAGAGATTCTGACTGATCAGGGCACTACATTTATGTCACGAACACTACGTGAACTGTATGGGTTATTGGGGGTTAAGCCGATCCGCACCAGTGTGTATCACCCACAAACGGACGGTTTAGTAGAACGGTTCAACCGCACCCTCAAAAATATCATTAAAAAATTTGTAAGTGAGGACGCACGTAATTGGGATAAGTGGCTCGAGCCCTTGTTGTTCTCAGTGCGAGAGGTCCCCCAAGCCTCCACGGGGTTCTCCCCGTTTTAATTATTATATGGGCGTAAGCCGCGCAGCATCCTAGACGTGCTGCGGGAAAATTGGGAGGAGGGACCTTCACAAAGCAAGAATGAAATCCAATACGTTATGGACCTGCGCACAAAACTCCACACGCTCACCCACCTAACCCAGGAGAATTTGTGGCAGGCCCAGGAACGGCAAGCCCGCCTGTACAACAAGGGTACGCACCTTAGGGAGTTCACACCGGGAGATAAAGTACTCGTACTGTTGCCCACGTCGAGCTCCAAATTGATCGCCAAGTGGCAAGGGCCCTTTGAGGTCACACGGCGGGTCGGGGACGTCGACTATGAGGTTAGGCGAATGGACAGGGGTGGGGCACTACAAATTTACCACCTCAACCTGCTTAAACTCTGGACTGAGGAGGTCCCCGTGGCATTGGTGTCGGTGGTTCCGGAGAAGGCGGAGCTGGGACCGGAGGTTCAAAAGAGGGCATTGGCATCACGCACCTCTCTGGTCCCCTGTGGAGACCACCTCTCCCCGACCCAACTCACGGAGGTCGCCCAGTTGCAAGCCGAGTTTTCGGACGTGTTCTCGGCCCTGCCCGGTTGCACCAACCTCATAGAGCACCACATAGAGACGCCCCCGGGGGTGGTAGTGCGTAGCCACCCTTACAGGCTATCCGAACACAAAAAAAAGGTGGTTCGGGAAGAACTTGAAACCATGCTCGAAATGGGCATCGTCGAGGAGTCCCACAGTGACTGGAGCAGCCCGGTGGTCTTGGTACCCAAGGCTGACGGGTCGGTCCGGTTCTGTGTGGACTATAGAAAAGTCAACGTGGTGTCTAAATTTGATGCGTACCCGATGCCTCGTATTGATGAGTTGCTCGATCGACTTGGCACTGCTCGCTTTTATTCGACGCTGGATTTGACGAAGGGATATTGGCAGATCCCCTTGACTCCACTATCCCGAGAGAAAACAGCCTTTTCCACACCGTTTGGTTTACACCAATTCATCACCCTTCTGTTTGGGCTGTTTGGGGCGCCCGCTACGTTTCAGCGGCTGATGGACAGAGTCCTCCGCCCGCACGCCACTTACACGGCCGCATATCTGGATGATATTATCATCTATAGTAATGACTGGCAGAGGCACCTCGAACATCTGAGGGCCGTCCTTAGGTCGCTGAGGCGGGCGGGGCTCACAGCCAACCCAAAGAAGTGTGCAATTGGGTGGGTGGAAGTACGGTATCTGGGCTTCCACTTGGGCAACAGGCAGGTGCATCCCCAAATTAATAAGACTGCAGCAATTGCGGCCTGCCCGAGGCCCAAGACCAAAAAGGGGGTGAGACAGTTCCTGGGGCTGGCTGGCTATTACCGTAGGTTTATAGCTAATTATTCGGACATCACCAGCTCGCTGACTGACCTCACTAAAAAGGGAGCACCAGATCTGGTCCAGTGGACGGAGCAATGCCAGCGGGCTTTTTCTGAAGTGAAGGCTGCACTGTGTGGGGGGCCACTTTTACACTCCCCTGACTTTTCTCTCCCCTTTGTGTTGCAGACCGACGCGTCGGACAGGGGGCTGGGGGCTGTTTTGTCCCAGGAGGTGGAGGGGGAGGACCGCCCCGTCCTGTACATTAGCAGGAAGCTGTCAGTGCGTGAGGGGCGCTACAGCATGATTGAAAAAGAGTGTCTGGCGTTCAAGTGGGCGGTCCTCGCTCTCCGTTACTACCTGCTGGGGCGCCCTTTCACCCTCTGTTCAGACCACGCGCCCCTCCAGTGGCTCCACCGCATGAAAGATGCCAACGCACGGATCACCCGTTGGTATCTGGCACTCCAACCCTTCAATTTCAAGGTGGTCCACAGGCCGGGGCGCAG